>NW_021143573.1:1067047-1177776 GCF_004193775.1 Glycine soja
TTTCGAGTTTGGAGCTGTGTTTCCATGATTGCCTAAGTGCGGACCCTCAAGGCAATCCTCCATTCTCACCCTTTTTCGGAGCCCCATCAATGTTATTGCCTAGCGCTGTTCATGTGTCCTCCATTTTCGAGTTTGGAGCTGTGTTTCATGATTGCCTAAGTGCGGACCCTCAAGGCAATCCTCCATTCTCACCCTTTTCCGGAGCACCATGAATGTTATTGCCTAGCGCTGTTCATGTGTCCTCCATTTTCGAGTTTGGAGCTGCGTTTCATGATTGCCTAAGTGCGGGCCCTCAAGGTAATCCTCCATTCACACCCTTTTTCGGAGCCCCATGAACGTTATTGCCTAGGGCTGTTCATGTGTCCTCCACTTTCGAGTTTGGAGCTGTGTTTCATGATTGCCTAAGTGCGGACCCTCAAGGCAACCCTCCATTCTCACCCTTTTTCG
Source organism: Glycine soja (assembly GCF_004193775.1). NCBI lineage: Eukaryota > Viridiplantae > Streptophyta > Magnoliopsida > Fabales > Fabaceae > Glycine > Glycine soja. The sequence continues at coordinate 1,067,495 of NW_021143573.1, forward strand.
GAGCCCTATGAACGTTATTGCCTAGGGCTGTTCATGTGTCCTCCACTTTCAAGTTTGGTGCTGGGTTTCATGATTGCCTAAGTGGGGACCCTCAAGGCAATCCTCCATTCTCACCTTTTTTCGGAGCCCCATGAATTGCGTTTTCATTCATGTGTCCTCCACTTTCGAGTTTGGAGCTATGTTTCATGATTGCCTAGGTGCGGACCTTTAAGGCAATCCTCCATTCTCACCCTTTTTCGGAGCCCCATCAATGTTATTGCCTAGCGCTGTTCATGTGTCCTCCATTTTCGAGTTTGGAGTTGTGTTTCATGATTGCCTAAGTGCGGACCCTCGAGGCAATCCTCCATTCTCACCCTTTTTCGTAGCCCCATGAACGTTATTGCCTAGGGCTGTTCATGTGTCCTCCACTTTCGAGTTTGGAGCTCCGTTTCATGATTGCCTAAGCGCGGACCCTCAAGGTAATCCTCCATTCTCACCCTTTTTCGGAGCCCCATGAACGTTATTGCCTAGGGCTGTTCATGTGTCCTCCACTTTTGAGTTTGGAGCTGTGTTTCCTGATTGCCTAAGTGCGGACCCTCAAGGCAATACTCCATTCTCACACTTTTTCGGAGCCCCATGAACGTTATTGCCTAAGGCTGTTCATGTGTCCTCCATTTTCGAGTTTGGAGCTGTGTTTCATGATTGCCTAAGTGCGGACCCTCAAGGCAATCCTCCATTCTCACCTTTTTTCGGAGCCCCATGAATTGCGTTTTCATTCATGTGTCCTCCACTTTCGAGTTTGGAGCTATGTTTCATGATTGCCTAGGTGCGGACCTTCAAGGCAATCCTCCATTCTCACCGTTTTTCGGAGCCCAATGAACGCTATTGCCTAGCGCTGTTCATGTGTCCTCCATTTTCGAGTTTGGAGCTGTGTTTCATGATTGCCTAAGTGCGGACCCTCGAGGCAATCCTCCATTCTCACCCTTTTTCGGAGCCCCATCAATGTTATTGCCTAGCGCTGTTCATGTGTCCTCCATTTTCGAGTTTGGAGCTGTGTTTCATGATTGCCTAAGTGCGGACCCTCAAGGCAATCCTCCATTCTCACCCTTTTCCGGAGCACCATGAATGTTATTGCCTAGCGCTGTTCATGTGTCCTCCATTTTCGAGTTTGGAGCTGCGTTTCATGATTGCCTAAGTGCGGGCCCTCAAGGTAATCCTCCATTCACACCCTTTTTCGGAGCCCCATGAACGTTATTGCCTAGGGCTGTTCATGTGTCCTCCACTTTCGAGTTTGGAGCTGTGTTTCATGATTGCCTAAGTGCGGACCCTCAAGGCAACCCTCCATTCTCACCCTTTTTCGGAGCCCTATGAACGTTATTGCCTAGGGCTGTTCATGTGTCCTCCACTTTCAAGTTTGGTGCTGTGTTTCATGATTGCCTAAGTGGGGACCCTCAAGGCAATCCTCCATTCTCACCTTTTTTCGGAGCCCCATGAATTGCGTTTTCATTCATGTGTCCTCCACTTTCGAGTTTGGAGCTATGTTTCATGATTGCCTAGGTGCGGACCTTTAAGGCAATCCTCCATTCTCACCCTTTTTCGGAGCCCCATCAATGTTATTGCCTAGCGCTGTTCATGTGTCCTCCATTTTCGAGTTTGGAGCTGTGTTTCATGATTGCCTAAGTGCGGACCCTCGAGGCAATCCTCCATTCTCACCCTTTTTCGTAGCCCCATGAACGTTATTGCCTAGGGCTGTTCATGTGTCGACCACTTTCGAGTTTGGAGCTCCGTTTCATGATTGCCTAAGCGCGGACCCTCAAGGTAATCCTCCATTCTCACCCTTTTTCGGAGCCCCATGAACGTTATTGCCTAGGGCTGTTCATGTGTCCTCCACTTTTGAGTTTGGAGTAGTGTTTCCTGATTGCCTAAGCGCGGACCCTCAAGGTAATCCTCCATTCTCACCCTTTTTCGGAGCCCCATGAACGTTATTGCCTAGGGCTGTTCATGTGTCCTCCACTTTTGAGTTTGGAGTAGTGTTTCCTGATTGCCTAAGTGCGGACCCTCAAGGCAATACTCCATTGTCACACTTTTTCGGAGCCCCATGAACGTTATTGCCTAGGGCTGTTCATGTGTCCTCCATTTTTGAGTTTGGAGCTGTGTTTCATGATTGCCTATGTGCGGACCCTCAAGGCAATCCTCCATTCTCACCTTTTTTCGGAGCCCCATGAATTGTGTTTTCATTCATGTGTCCTCCACTTTCGAGTTTGGAGCTATGTTTCATGATTGCCTAGGTGCGGACCTTCAAGGCAATCCTCCATTCTCACCGTTTTTCGTAGCCCCATGAACGTTATTGCCTAGGGCTGTTCATGTGTCGACCACTTTCGAGTTTGGAGCTCCGTTTCATGATTGCCTAAGCGCGGACCCTCAAGGTAATCCTCCATTCTCACCCTTTTTCGGAGCCCCATGAACGTTATTGCCTAGGGCTGTTCATGTGTCCTCCACTTTTGAGTTTGGAGTAGTGTTTCCTGATTGCCTAAGCGCGGACCCTCAAGGTAATCCTCCATTCTCACCCTTTTTCGGAGCCCCATGAACGTTATTGCCTAGGGCTGTTCATGTGTCCTCCACTTTTGAGTTTGGAGTAGTGTTTCCTGATTGCCTAAGTGCGGACCCTCAAGGCAATACTCCATTGTCACACTTTTTCGGAGCCCCATGAACGTTATTGCCTAGGGCTGTTCATGTGTCCTCCATTTTTGAGTTTGGAGCTGTGTTTCATGATTGCCTATGTGCGGACCCTCAAGGCAATCCTCCATTCTCACCTTTTTTCGGAGCCCCATGAATTGTGTTTTCATTCATGTGTCCTCCACTTTCGAGTTTGGAGCTATGTTTCATGATTGCCTAGGTGCGGACCTTCAAGGCAATCCTCCATTCTCACCGTTTTTCGGAGCCCAATGAACGCTATTGCCTAGCGCTGTTCATGTGTCCTCCATTTTCGAGTTTGGAGCTGTGTTTCATGATTGCCTAAGTGCGGACCCTCGAGGCAATCCTCCATTCTCACCCTTTTTCGTAGCCCCATGAACGTTATTCCCTAGGGCTGTTCATGTGTGCTCCACTTTCGAGTTTGGAGCTGCGTTTCATGATTGCCTAAGCGCGGACCCTCAAGGTAATCCTCCATTCTCACCCTTTTTCGGAGCCCCATGAACGTTATTGCCTAGGGCTGTTCATGTGTCCTCCACTTTTGAGTTTGGAGTTGTGTTTCCTGATTGCCTAAGTGCGGACCCTCAAGGCAATACTCCATTCTCACACTTTTTCGGAGCCCCATGAACGTTATTGCCTAGGGCTGTTCATGTGTCCTCCATTTTCGAGTTTGGAGCTGTGTTTCATGATTGCCTAAGTGCGGACCCTCAAGGCAATCCTCCATTCTCACCTTTTTTTGGAGCCCCATGAATTGCGTTTTCATTCATGTGTCCTCCACTTTCGAGTTTGGAGCTATGTTTCATGATTGCCTAGGTGCGGACCTTCAAGGCAATCCTCCATTCTCACCGTTTTTCGGAGCCCAATGAACGCTATTGCCTAGCGCTGTTCATGTGTCCTCCATTTTCGAGTTTGGAGCTGTGTTTCATGATTGCCTAAGTGCGGACCCTCGACGCAATCCTCCATTCTCACCCTTTTTCGTAGCCCCATGAACGTTATTGCCTAGGGCTGTTCATGTGTCCTCCACTTTCGAATTTGGAGTTGTGTTTCATGATTGCCTAAGTCGGACGCTGAAGGCAATCCTCCATTCTCACCCTTTTTCGGACCCCATGAACGTTATTGCCTAGGGCTGTTCATGTGTCCTCCACTTTCGAGTTTGGAGCTGTGTTTCATGATTGCCTAAGTGCGGACCCTCAAGGCAATCCTCCATTCTCACCCTTTTTCGGAGCCCCATGAACGTTATTGCCTAGGGCTGTTCATGTGTGCTCCACTTTCGAGTTTGGAGCTGCGTTTCATGATTGCCTAAGTGCGGACCCTCAAGGCAATCCTCCATTCTCACCCTTTTCCGGAGCACCATGAATGTTATTGCCTAGCGCTGTTCATGTGTCCTCCATTTTCGAGTTTGGAGCTGCGTTTCATGATTGCCTAAGTGCGGGCCCTCAAGGTAATCCTCCATTCACACCCTTTTTCGGAGCCCCATGAACGTTATTGCCTAGGGCTGTTCATGTGTCCTCCACTTTCGAGTTTGGAGCTGTGTTTCATGATTGCCTAAGTGCGGACCCTCAAGGCAACCCTCCATTCTCACCCTTTTTCGGAGCCCTATGAACGTTATTGCCTAGGGCTGTTCATGTGTCCTCCACTTTCAAGTTTGGTGCTGTGTTTCATGATTGCCTAAGTGTGGACCCTCAAGGCAATCCTCCATTCTCACCTTTTTTCGGAGCCCCATGAATTGCGTTTTCATTCATGTGTCCTCCACTTTCGAGTTTGGAGCTATGTTTCATGATTGCCTAGGTGCGGACCTTTAAGGCAATCCTCCATTCTCACCCTTTTTCGGAGCCCCATCAATGTTATTGCCTAGCGCTGTTCATGTGTCCTCCATTTTCGAGTTTGGAGCTGTGTTTCATGATTGCCTAAGTGCGGACCCTCGAGGCAATCCTCCATTCTCACCCTTTTTCGTAGCCCCATGAACGTTATTCCCTAGGGCTGTTCATGTGTCCTCCACTTTTGAGTTTGGAGCTGTGTTTCCTGATTGCCTAAGTGCGGACCCTCAAGGCAATACTCCATTCTCACACTTTTTCGGAGCCCCATGAACGTTATTGCCTAGGGCTGTTCATGTGTCCTCCATTTTCGAGTTTGGAGCTGTGTTTCATGATTGCCTAAGTGCGGACCCTCAAGGCAATCCTCCATTCTCACCTTTTTTGGAGCCCCATGAATTGCGTTTTCATTCATGTGTCCTCCACTTTCGAGTTTGGAGCTATGTTTCATGATTGCCTAGGTGCGGACCTTCAAGGCAATCCTCCATTCTCACCGTTTTTCGGAGCCCAATGAACGCTATTGCCTAGCGCTGTTCATGTGTCCTCCATTTTCGAGTTTGGAGCTGTGTTTCATGATTGCCTAAGTGCGGACCCTCGAGGCAATCCTCCATTCTCACCCTTTTTCGTAGCCCCATGAACGTTATTGCCTAGGGCTGTTCATGTGTCCTCCACTTTCGAATTTGGAGTTGTGTTTCATGATTGCCTAAGTCCGGACGCTGAAGGCAATCCTCCATTCTCACCCTTTTTCGGAACCCCATGAACGTTATTGCCTAGGGCTGTTCATGTGTCCTCCACTTTCGAGTTTGGAGCTGTGTTTCATGATTGCCTAAGTGCGGACCCTCAAGGCAATCCTCCATTCTCACCCTTTTTCGGAGCCCCATGAACTTTATTGCCTAGGGTTGTTCATGTGTGCTCCACTTTCGAGTTTGGAGCTGCGTTTCATGATTGCCTAAGTGCGGACCCTCAAGGCAATCCTCCATTCTCACCCTTTTCCGGAGCACCATGAATGTTATTGCCTAGCGCTGTTCATGTGTCCTCCATTTTCGAGTTTGGAGCTGCGTTTCATGATTTCCTAAGTGCGGGCCCTCAAGGTAATCCTCCATTCACACCCTTTTTCGGAGCCCCATGAACGTTCTTGCCTAGGGCTGTTCATGTGTCCTCCACTTTCGAGTTTGGAGCTGTGTTTCATGATTGCCTAAGTGCGGACCCTCAAGGCAACCCTCCATTCTCACCGTTTTTCGGAGCCCTATGAACGTTATTGCCTAGGGCTGTTCATGTGTCCTCCACTTTCAAGTTTGGTGCTGTGTTTCATGATTGCCTAAGTGTGGACCCTCAAGGCAATCCTCCATTCTCACCTTTTTTCGGAGCCCCATGAATTGCGTTTTCATTCATGTGTCCTCCACTTTCGAGTTTGGAGCTATGTTTCATGATTGCCTAGGTGCGGACCTTTAAGGCAATCCTCCATTCTCACCGTTTTTCGGAGCCCAATGAACGCTATTGCCTAGCGCTGTTCATGTGTCCTCCATTTTCGAGTTTGGAGCTGTGTTTCATGATTGCCTAAGTGCGGACCCTCGACGCAATCCTCCATTCTCACCCTTTTTCGTAGCCCCATGAACGTTATTGCCTAGGGCTGTTCATGTGTCCTCCACTTTCGAATTTGGAGTTGTGTTTCATGATTGCCTAAGTCCGGACGCTGAAGGCAATCCTCCATTCTCACCCTTTTTCGGAACCCCATGAACGTTATTGCCTAGGGCTGTTCATGTGTCCTCCACTTTCGAGTTTGGAGCTGTGTTTCATGATTGCCTAAGTGCGGACCCTCAAGGCAATCCTCCATTCTCACCCTTTTTCGGAGCCCCATGAACGTTATTGCCTAGGGCTGTTCATGTGTGCTCCACTTTCGAGTTTGGAGCTGCGTTTCATGATTGCCTAAGTGCGGACCCTCAAGGCAATCCTCCATTCTCACCCTTTTCCGGAGCACCATGAATGTTATTGCCTAGCGCTGTTCATGTGTCCTCCATTTTCGAGTTTGGAGCTGCGTTTCATGATTGCCTAAGTGCGGGCCCTCAAGGTAATCCTCCATTCACACCCTTTTTCGGAGCCCCATGAACGTTATTGCCTAGGGCTGTTCATGTGTCCTCCACTTTCGAGTTTGGAGCTGTGTTTCATGATTGCCTAAGTGCGGACCCTCAAGGCAACCCTCCATTCTCACCGTTTTTCGGAGCCCTATGAACGTTATTGCCTAGGGCTGTTCATGTGTCCTCCACTTTCAAGTTTGGTGCTGTGTTTCATGATTGCCTAAGTGTGGACCCTCAAGGCAATCCTCCATTCTCACCTTTTTTCGGAGCCCCATGAATTGCGTTTTCATTCATGTGTCCTCCACTTTCGAGTTTGGAGCTATGTTTCATGATTGCCTAGGTGCGGACCTTTAAGACAATCCTCCATTCTCACCCTTTTTCGGAGCCCCATCAATGTTATTGCCTAGCGCTGTTCATGTGTCCTCCATTTTCGAGTTTGGAGCTGTGTTTCATGATTGCCTAAGTGCGGACCCTCGAGGCAATCCTCCATTCTCACCCTTTTTCGTAGCCCCATGAACGTTATTCCCTAGGGCTGTTCATGTGTCCTCCACTTTTGAGTTTGGAGCTGTGTTTCCTGATTGCCTAAGTGCGGACCCTCAAGGCAATACTCCATTCTCACCCTTTTTCGGAGCCCCATGAACGTTATCGCCTAGGGCTGTTCATGTGTCCTCCACTTTTGAGTTTGGAGCTGTGTTTCCTGATTGCCTAAGTGCGGACCCTCAAGGCAATACTACATTCTCACACTTTTTCGGAGCCCCATGAACGTTATTGCCTAGGGCTGTTCATGTGTCCTCCATTTTCGAGTTTGGAGCTGTGTTTCATGATTGCCTAAGTGCGGACCCTCGAGGCAATCCTCCATTCTCACCCTTTTTCGGAGCCCCATCAATGTTATTGCCTAGCGCTGTTCATGTGTCCTCCATTTTCGAGTTTGGAGCTGTGTTTCATGATTGCCTAAGTGCGGACCCTCAAGGCAATCCTCCATTCTCACCCTTTTTCGGAGCACCATGAATGTTATTGCCTAGCGCTGTTCATGTGTCCTCCATTTTCGAGTTTGGAGCTGCGTTTCATGATTGCCTAAGTGCGGGCCCTCAAGGTAATCCTCCATTCACACCCTTTTTCGGAGCCCCATGAACGTTATTGCCTAGGGCTGTTCATGTGTCCTCCACTTTCGAGTTTGGAGCTGTGTTTCATGATTGCCTAAGTGCGGACCCTCAAGGCAACCCTCCATTCTCACCCTTTTTCGGAGCCCTATGAACGTTATTGCCTAGGGCTGTTCATGTGTCCTCCACTTTGAAGTTTGGTGTTGTGTTTCAAGATTGCCTAAGTGTGGACCCTCAAGGCAATCCTCCATTCTCACCTTTTTTCGGAGCCCCATGAATTGCGTTTTCATTCATGTGTCCTCCACTTTCGAGTTTGGAGCTATGTTTCATGATTGCCTAGGTGCGGACCTTTAAGGCAATCCTCCATTCTCACCCTTTTTCGGAGCCCCATCAATGTTATTGCCTAGCGCTGTTCATGTGTCCTCCATTTTCGAGTTTGGAGCTGTGTTTCATGATTGCCTAAGTGCGGACCCTCGAGGCAATCCTCCATTCTCACCCTTTTTCGTAGCCCCATGAACGTTATTCCCTAGGGCTGTTCATGTGTCCTCCACTTTCAAGTTTGGAGCTCCGTTTCATGATTGCCTAAGCGCGGACCCTCAAGTTAATCCTCCATTCTCACCCTTTTTCGGAGCCCCATGAACGTTATTGCCTAGGGCTGTTCATGTGTCCTCCATTTTCGAGTTTGGAGCTGTGTTTCATGATTGCCTAAGTGCGGACCCTCGAGGCAATCCTCCATTCTCACCCTTTTTCGGAGCCCCATCAATGTTATTGCCTAACGCTGTTCATGTGTCCTCCATTTTCGAGTTTGGAGCTGTGTTTCATGATTGCCTAAGTGCGGACCCTCGAGGCAATCCTCCATTCTCACCCTTTTTCGTAGCCCCATGAACGTTATTGCCTAGGGCTGTTCATGTGTCCTCCACTTTCGAGTTTGGAGCTCCGTTTCATGATTGCCTAAGCGCGGACCCTCAAGGTAATCCTCCATTCTCACCCTTTTTCGGAGCCCCATGAACGTTATTGCCTAGGGCTGTTCATGTGTCCTCCATTTTCGAGTTTGGAGCTGTGTTTCATGATTGCCTAAGTGCGGACCCTCGAGGCAATCCTCCATTCTCACCCTTTTTCGGAGCCCCATCAATGTTATTGCCTAGCGCTGTTCATGTGTCCTCCATTTTGGAGTTTGGAGCTGTGTTTCATGATTGCCTAAGTGCGGACCCTCGAGGCAATCCTCCATTCTCACCCTTTTTCGTAGCCCCATGAACGTTATTGCCTAGGGCTGTTCATGTGTCCTCCACTTTCGAATTTGGAGCTGTGTTTGATGATTGCCTAAGTGCGGACGCTGAAGGCAATCCTCCATTCTCACCCTTTTTTGGAACCACATGAACGTTATTGCGTAGGACTTTTCGTGTGTCCTCCACTTTCGAGTTTGGAGTTGTGTTTCATGATTGCCTAAGTGCGGACCCTCAAGACAATCCTCCATTCTCACCCTTTTTCGGAGCCCCATGAACGTTATTGCCTAGGGCTGTTCATGTGTCCTCCACATTCGAGTTTGGAGTTGTGTTTCATGATAGCCTAAGTGCGGACCCTCAAGGTAATACCTCCATTCTCACCCTTTTTCGGTGCCCCACGAACGTTATTGCCTAGGGCTGTTCATGTGTCCTCCATTTTCGAGTTTGGAGCTGTGTTTCATGGTTGCCTAAGTGAGGACCCTCAAGGCAATCCTCCATTCTCACCGTTTTTCGGAGCCCCATGAATGTTATTGCCTAGCGCTGTTCATGTGTCCTCCACTTTCGAGTTTGGAGCTGTGTTTCATGATTGCCTAAGTGAGGACCCTCACGGCAATCCTCCATTCTCACCTTTTTTCGGAGCCCCATGAATTGGGTTTTAATTCATGTGTCCTCCACTTTCGAGTCTGGAGTTGTGTTTAATGATTGCCTAAGTGTGGACCCTCACAGCAATCCTCCATTCTCACCTTTTTTCGTAGCCCCATGAATTGGGCTTTCATTCATGTGTCCTCCACTTTCGAATTTGGAGTTGTGTTGAATGATTGCCTAAGTGTGGACCCTTAAGGCAAACATCCATTCTCACCCTTTTTCGGAGCCCCATGAACGTTATTGCCTAGGGTTATTCATGTGTCCTTCACTTTCGAGTTTGGAGCTGCGTTTCATGATTGCCTAAGTGCGGACCCTCAAGGTAATCCTCCATTCTCACCCTTTTTCGGAGCCCCATGAACGTTATTGCCTAGGGCTGTTCATGTGTCCTCCACTTTCGAGTTTAGAGCTGTGTTTCATGATTGCCTAAGTGCGGACCCTCAAGGCAACCCTCCATTCTCACCCTTTTTCGGAGCCCTATGAACGTTATTGCCTAGGGCTGTTCATGTGTCCTCCACTTTCAAGTTTGGTGCTGTGTTTCATGATTGCCTAAGTGTGGACCCTCATGGCAATCCTCCATTCTCACCTTTTTTCGGAGCCCCATGAATTGCGTTTTCATTCATGTGTCCTCCACTTTCGAGTTTGGAGCTATGTTTCATGATTGCCTAGGTGCGGACCTTTAAGGCAATCCTCCATTCTCACCCTTTTTCGGAGCCCCATGAATGTTATTGCCTAGCGCAGTTCATGTGTCCTCCACTTTTGAGTTTGGAGCTGTGTTTCATGATTACCTAAGTGAGGACCCTCACGGCAATCCTCCATTCTCACCCTTTTTCGGAGCCCCATGAACGTTATTGCCTAGGGCTGTTCATGTGTCCTCCACTTTCGAGTTTGGAGTTGTGTTTCATGATTGCCTAAGTGCGGACCTTCAAGGCAATCCTCCATTCTAACCATTTTTCGGAGCCCCATGAACGTTATTGCCTAGGGATGTTCATGTGTCCTCCACTTTCAAGTTTGGAGCTGCGTTTCCTGATTGCCTAAGTGCGGACCCTCATGGCAATCCAACATTCTCACCTTTTTTCGGAGCCCCGTGAACGTTATTGCCTAGGGCTGTTCAAGTGTCCTCCACTTTCGAGTTTGGAGCTGTGATTCATGATTGCCCAAGTGCGGACCCTCAAGGCAATCCTCCATTCTCACCCTTTTTCAGAGCCCCATGAACGTTATTGCCTACGGCTGTTCCTATGTCCTCAACTTTCGAGTTTGGAGCTGTGTTTCATGATTGCCTAAGTGAGGACCCTCACGGCAATCCTCGATTCTCACCCTTTTTCGGAGCCCCATGAACGTTATTGCCTACAGCTGTTCATGTGTCCTACACTTTCGAGTTTGGAGCTGTGTTTCATGATTGCCTAAGTGAGGACCCTCACGGCAATCCTCCATTCTCACCCTTTTTCATAGCCCCATGAACGTTTTTGCCTAGGGCTGTTCATGTGTCCTCCACTTTCGAATTTGGAGTTGTGTTTCATGATTGCCTAAGTGCGGACCCTCATGGCAATCCTCCATTCTCACCTTTTTTCGGAGCCCCGTGAATGTTATTGCCTAGGGCCGTTCAAGTGTCCTCCACTTTCGAGTTTGGAGCTGCGTTTCATGATTGCCTAAGTGAGGACCCTCAAGGCAATCCTCCATTCTCATCCATTTTCAGAGCCCCTTGAACGTTATTCCCTAGGGCTATTCATGCGTCCTCCACTTTCGAGTTTGGAGCTGCGTTTCATGATTGCCTAAGTGCGGACCTTCAAGGCAATCCTCCATGCTCACCCTTTTCCGGAGCCCTATGAACATTATTGCCTAGGGCTGTTCATGTGTCCTCTACTTTCGAGTTTGGAGTTGTGTTTCATGATTGCCTATGTGCGGACCCTCAAGGCAATCCTCCATTCTCACCCTTTTTCGGAGCCCCATGAATGTTATTGCCTAGCGCAGTTCATGTGTCCTCCACTTTCGAGTTTGGAGCTGTGTTTCATGATTGCCTAAGTGAGGACCCTCACGGCAATCCTGCATTCTCACCCTTTTTCATAGCCCCATGAACGTTATTGCCTAGGGCTGTTCATGTGTCCACCACTTTCGAGTTTGGAGTTGTGTTTCATGATTGCCTAAGGGCGGACCCTCAAGGCAATCCTCCATTCTCACCCTTTTTCGGAGCCCCATGAACGTTATTGCCTAGGGATGTTCTTGTGTCCTCCACTTTCGAGTTTGGAGCTGCGTTTCATGATAGCCTAAGTGAGGACCCTCAAGGCAATCCTCCATTCTCACCCTTTTTCGGAGCCCCATGAACGTTATTGCCTAGGGTTGTTCATGTGTCCTCCACTTTCGAGTTTGGAGCTGCGTTTCATGATTGCCTAAGTGCGGACCCTCAAGGCAATCCTCCATTTTCACCCTTTTCCGGAGCCCCATGAACGTTATTGCCTAGGGCTGTTCATGTGTCCTCTACTTTCGAGTTTGGAGTTGTGTTTCATGATTGCCTAGGTGCAGACCCTCAAGGCAATCCTCCATTCTCACCCTTTTTCGGAGCCCCATGAATGTTATTGCCTAGCGCAGTTCATGGGTCCTCCACTTTTGAGTTTGCAGCTGTGTTTCATGATTGCCTAAGTGAGGACCCTCACGGCAATCCTCCATTCTCACCTTTTTTCAGAGCCCCATGAATTGCGTTATCATTCATGTGTCCTCTACTTTCGAGTTTGGAGTTGTGATTCATGATTGCCTAAGTGCGGACCCTCAAGGCAATCCTCCATTCTCACCCTTTTTCGGAGCCCCATGAACGTTATTGCCTACGGCTGTTCCTGTGTCCTCCACATTCGAGTTTGGAGGTGTGTTTCATGATTGCCTAAGTGAGGACCCTCACGGCAATCCTCCATTCTCACCCTTTTTCATAGCCCCATGAACGTTATTGCCTAGGGCTGTTCATGTGTCATCCACTTTCGAGTTTGGAGTTGTGTTTCATGATTGCCTAAGTGCGGACCTTCAAGGCAATCCTCCATTCTAACCATTTTTCGGAGCCCCATGAACGTTATTGCCTTGGGCTGTTCATGTGTCCTCCACTTTCGAGTTTGGAGCTGCGTTTCCTGATTGCCTAAGTGCGGACCCTCATGGCAATCCAACATTCTCACCTTTTTTCGGAGCCCCGTGAACGTTATTGCCTAGGGCTGTTCAAGTGTCCTCCACTTTCGAGTTTGGAGCTGCGTTTCATGATTTCCTAAGTGAGGACCCTCAAGGCAATCCTCCATTCTCACCCACTTTCGGAGCCCCATGAACGTTATTGCCTAGGGCTGTTCATGTGTCCTCCACTTTCGAGTTTGGAGCTGCGTTTCATGACTGCCTAAGTGCGGACCCTCAAGGCAATCCTCCATTCTCACCCTTTTCCGGAGCCCCATGAACGTTATTGCCTAGGGCTGTTCATGTGTCCTCCACTTTCGAGTTTCGAGCTGTGATTCATGATTGCCAAAGTGCGGACCCTCAAGGCAATCCTCCATTCTCACCCTTTTTCGGAGCCCCATAAATGTTATTGCCTAGCGCAGTTCATGTGTCCTCCACTTTTGAGTTTGGAGCTGTGTTTCATGATTACCTAAGTGAGGACCCTCACGGCAATCCTCCATTCTCAATCTTTTTCGGAGCCCCATGAACGTTATTTCCTAGGGCTATTCATGTGTCCTCCACTTTCGAGTTTGGAGCTGCGTTTCATGACTGCCTAAGTGCGGACCCTCAAGGCAATCCTCCATTCTCACCCTTTTCCGGAGCCCCATGAACGTTATTGCCTAGGGCTGTTCATGTGTCCTCCACTTTCGAGTTTCGAGCTGTGATTCATGATTGCCAAAGTGCGGACCCTCAAGGCAATCCTCCATTCTCACCCTTTTTCGGAGCCCCATAAATGTTATTGCCTAGCGCAGTTCATGTGTCCTCCACTTTCGAGTTTGGAGCTGTGTTTCATGATTGCCTAAGTGAGGACCCTCACGGCAATCCTCCATTCTCACCTTTTTTCAGAGCCCCATGAATTGCGTTTTCATTCATGTGTCCTCCACTTTCGAGTTTGGAGCTGTGATTCATGATTGCCTAAGTGCGGACCCTCAAGGCAATCCTCCATTCTCACCCTTTTTCGGAGCCCCATGAACGTTATTGACTACGGCTGTTCATGTGTCCTCCACTTTCGACTTTGGAGCTGTGTTTCATGATTGCCTAAGTGAGGACCCTCACGGCAATCCTCCATTCTCACCCTTTTTCGGAGCCCCATGAACGTTATTACCTAGGGATGTTCTTGTGTCCTCCACTTTCGAGTTTGGAGCTGCGTTTCATGATTGCCTAAGTGAGGACCCTCAAGGCAATCCTCCATTCTCACCCTTTTTCGGAGCCCCATGAACGTTATTGCCTAGGGCTATTCATGTTTCCTCCACTTTCGAGTTTGGAGCTGCGTTTCCTGATTGCCTAAGTGCGGACCCTCAAGGCAATCCTCCATTCTCACCCTTTTCCGGAACCACATGAACGTTATTGCCTAGGGATGTTCATGTGTCCTCCACTTTCGAGTTTGGAGCTGTGATTCATAATTGCCAAAGTGCGGACCCTCAAGGCAATCCTCCATTCTCACCCTTTTTCGGAGCCCCACGAATGTTATTGCCTAGCGCAGTTCATGTGTCCTCCACTTTCGAGTTTGGAGCTGTGTTTCATGATTACCTAAGTGAGGACCCTCACGGCAATCCTCAGTTCTCACCTTTTTTCAGAGCCCCATGAATTGTGTTTCCATTCATGTGTCCTCCACTTTCGAGTTTGGAGCTGTGATTCATGATTGCCTAAGTGCGGACCCTCAAGGCAATCCTCCATTCTCACCCTTTTTCGGAGCCCCATGAACGTTATTGCCTACGGCTTTTCATGTGTCCTCCACTTTCGAGTTTGGAGCTGTGTTTCATGATTGCCTCAGTGAGGACCCTCACGACAATCCTCCATTCTCACCCTTTTTCATAGCCCCATGAACGTTATTGCCTAGGGCTGTTCATGTGTCCTCCACTTTCGAGTTTGGAATTGTGTTTCATGATTGCCTAAGTGCGGACCCTCATGGCAATCCTCCATTCTCACCTTTTTTCGGAGCCCCGTGAACGTTATTTCCTAGGGCTGTTCAAGTGTCCTCCACTTTCGAGTTTGGAGCTGCGTTTCATGATTGCCTAAGTGAGGACCCTCAAGGCAATCCTCCATTGTCACCCATTTTCAGAGCCCTATGAACGTTATTCCCTAGGGCTGTTCATGTGTACTCCACTTTCGAGTTTGGAGCTGCGTTTCATGATTGCCTAAGTGCGGACCCTCAAGGCAATCCTCCATTCTCACCCTTTTCCGGAGCCCTATGCACATTATTGCCTAGGGCTGTTCATGTGTCCTCTACTTTCGAGTTTGGAGCTGTGTTTCATGATTGCCTATGTGCGGACCCTCAAGGCAATCCTCCATTCTCACCCTTTTTCGGAGCCCCATGAATGTTATTGCCTAGCGCAGTTCATGTGTCCTCCACTTTCGAGTTTGGAGCTGTGTTTCATGATTGCCTAAGTGAGGACCCTCACGGCAATCCTCCATTCTCACCCTTTTTCGGAGCCCCATGAACGTTATTGCCTAGGGATGTTCTTGTGTCCTCCACTTTCGAGTTTGGAGCTGCGTTTCATGATTGCCTAAGTGAGGACCCTCAAGGCAATCCTCCATTCTCACCCTTTTTCGGAGCCCCATGAACGTTATTGCCTAGGGCTGTTCATGTGTCCTCCACTTTCGAGTTTGGAGCTGCGTTTCATGATTGCCTAAGTGCGGACCCTCAAGGCAATCCTCCATTCTCACCCTTTTCCGGAGCCCCATGAACGTTATTGCCTAGGGTTGTTCATGTGTCCTCTACTTTCGAGTTTGGAGCTGTGTTTCATGATTGCCTATGTGCAGACCCTCAAGGCAATCCTCCATTCTCACCCTTTTTCGGAGCCCCATGAATGTTATTGCCTAGCGCAGTTCATGTGTCCTCCACTTTTGAGTTTGGAGCTGTGTTTCATGATTGCCTAAGTGAGGACCCTCACGGCAATCCTCCAGTCTCACCTTTTTTCAGAGCCCCATGAATTGCGTTATCATTCATGTGTCCTCTACTTTCGAGTTTAGAGCTGTGATTCATGATTGCCTAAGTGCGGACCCTCAAGGCAATCCTCCATTCTCACCCTTTTTCGGAGCCCCATGAACGTTATTGCCTACGGCTGTTCCTGTGTCCTCCACTTTCGAGTTTGGAGCTGTGTTTCATGATTGCCTAAGTGAGGACCCTCACGGCAATCCTCCATTCTCACCCTTTTTCATAGCCCCATGAACGTTATTGCCTAGGGCTGTTCATGTGTCATCCACTTTCGAGTTTGGAGTTGTGTTTCATGATTGCCTAAGTGCGGACCTTCAAGGCAATCCTCCATTCTAACCATTTTTCGGAGCCCCATGAACGTTATTGCCTAGGGCTGTTCATGTGTCCTCCACTTTCAAGTTTGGAGCTGCGTTTCCTGATTGCCTAAGTGAGGACCCTCAAGGCAATCCTCCATTCTCACCCATTTTCGGAGCCCCATGAACGTTATTGCCTAGGGCTGTTCATGTGTCCTCCACTTTCGAGTTTGGAGCTGCGTTTCATGACTGCCTAAGTGCGGACCCTCAAGGCAATCCTCCATTCTCACCCTTTTCCGGAGCCCCATGAACGTTATTGCCTAGGGCTGTTCATGTGTCCTCCACTTTCGAGTTTCGAGCTGTGATTCATGATTGCCAAAGTGCGGACCCTCAAGGCAATCCTCCATTCTCACCCTTTTTCGGAGCCCCATAAATGTTATTGCCTAGCGCAGTTCATGTGTCCTCCACTTTCGAATTTGGAGCTGTGTTTCATGATTGCCTAAGTGAGGACCCTCACGGCAATCCTCCATTCTCACCCTTTTTCATAGCCCCATGAACGTTATTGCCTAGGGCTGTTCATGTGTCCTCCACTTTTGAGTTTGGAGTTGTGTTTCATGATTGCCTAAGTGCGGACCCTCATGGCAATCCTCCATTCTCACCTTTTTTCGGAACCCCGTGAACGTTATTGCCTAGGGCTGTTCAAGTGTCCTCCACTTTCGAGTTTGGAGCTGCGTTTCATGATTGCCTAAGTGAGGACCCTCAAGGCAATCCTCCATTCTCACCCATTTTCGGAGCCCCATGAACGTTATTGCCTAGGGCTGTTCATGTGTCCTCCACTTTCGAGTTTGGAGCTGCGTTTCATGATTGCCTAAGTGCGGACCCTCAAGGCAATCCTCCATTCTCACCCTTTTTCGGAGCCCCATGAACGTTATTGCCTAGGGTTGTTCATGTGTCCTCCACGTTCGAGTTTGGAGATGCGTTTCATGATTGCCTAAGTGCGGACCCTCAAGGCAATCCTCCATTCTCACCCTTTTTCGGAGCCCCATGAACGTTATTGCCTACGGCTGTTCATGTGTCCTCCACTTTCGAGTTTGGAGCTGCGTTTCATGATTGCCTAAGTGAGGACCCTCAAGGCAATCCTCCATTCTCACCCATTTTCGGAGCCCCATGAACGTTATTGCCTAGGGCTGTTCATGTGTCCTCCACTTTCGAGTTTGGAGCTGCGTTTCATGATTGCCTAAGTGCGGACCCTCAAGGCAATCCTCCATTCTCACCCTTTTTCGGAGCCCCATGAACGTTATTGCCTAGGGTTGTTCATGTGTCCTCCACGTTCGAGTTTGGAGATGCGTTTCATGATTGCCTAAGTGCGGACCCTCAAGGCAATCCTCCATTCTCACCCTTTTTCGGAGCCCCATAAATGTTATTGCCTAGCGCAGTTCATGTGTCCTCCACTTTCGAATTTGGAGCTGTGTTTCATGATTGCCTAAGTGAGGACCCTCAAGGCAATCCTCCATTCTCACCCTTTTTCGGAGCCCCATGAACGTTATTGCCTAGGGCTGTTCATGTGTCCTCCACTTTCGAGTTTGGAGCTGCGTTTCATGATTGCCTAAGTGCGGACCCTCAAGGCAATCCTCCATTCTCACCCTTTTCCGGAGCCCCATGAACGTTATTGCCTAGGGTTGTTCATGTGTCCTCTACTTTCGAGTTTGGAGCTGTGTTTCATGATTGCCTATGTGCAGACCCTCAAGGCAATCCTCCATTCTCACCCTTTTTCGGAGCCCCATGAATGTTATTGCCTAGCGCAGTTCATGTGTCCTCCACTTTTGAGTTTGGAGCTGTGTTTCATGATTGCCTAAGTGAGGACCCTCACGGCAATCCTCCAGTCTCACCTTTTTTCAGAGCCCCATGAATTGCGTTATCATTCATGTGTCCTCTACTTTCGAGTTTAGAGCTGTGATTCATGATTGCCTAAGTGCGGACCCTCAAGGCAATCCTCCATTCTCACCCTTTTTCGGAGCCCCATGAACGTTATTGCCTACGGCTGTTCCTGTGTCCTCCACTTTCGAGTTTGGAGCTGTGTTTCATGATTGCCTAAGTGAGGACCCTCACGGCAATCCTCCATTCTCACCCTTTTTCATAGCCCCATGAACGTTATTGCCTAGGGCTGTTCATGTGTCATCCACTTTCGAGTTTGGAGTTGTGTTTCATGATTGCCTAAGTGCGGACCTTCAAGGCAATCCTCCATTCTAACCATTTTTCGGAGCCCCATGAACGTTATTGCCTAGGGCTGTTCATGTGTCCTCCACTTTCAAGTTTGGAGCTGCGTTTCCTGATTGCCTAAGTGAGGACCCTCAAGGCAATCCTCCATTCTCACCCATTTTCGGAGCCCCATGAACGTTATTGCCTAGGGCTGTTCATGTGTCCTCCACTTTCGAGTTTGGAGCTGCGTTTCATGACTGCCTAAGTGCGGACCCTCAAGGCAATCCTCCATTCTCACCCTTTTCCGGAGCCCCATGAACGTTATTGCCTAGGGCTGTTCATGTGTCCTCCACTTTCGAGTTTCGAGCTGTGATTCATGATTGCCAAAGTGCGGACCCTCAAGGCAATCCTCCATTCTCACCCTTTTTCGGAGCCCCATAAATGTTATTGCCTAGCGCAGTTCATGTGTCCTCCACTTTCGAATTTGGAGCTGTGTTTCATGATTGCCTAAGTGAGGACCCTCACGGCAATCCTCCATTCTCACCCTTTTTCATAGCCCCATGAACGTTATTGCCTAGGGCTGTTCATGTGTCCTCCACTTTTGAGTTTGGAGTTGTGTTTCATGATTGCCTAAGTGCGGACCCTCATGGCAATCCTCCATTCTCACCTTTTTTCGGAACCCCGTGAACGTTATTGCCTAGGGCTGTTCAAGTGTCCTCCACTTTCGAGTTTGGAGCTGCGTTTCATGATTGCCTAAGTGAGGACCCTCAAGGCAATCCTCCATTCTCACCCATTTTCGGAGCCCCATGAACGTTATTGCCTAGGGCTGTTCATGTGTCCTCCACTTTCGAGTTTGGAGCTGCGTTTCATGATTGCCTAAGTGCGGACCCTCAAGGCAATCCTCCATTCTCACCCTTTTTCGGAGCCCCATGAACGTTATTGCCTAGGGTTGTTCATGTGTCCTCCACGTTCGAGTTTGGAGATGCGTTTCATGATTGCCTAAGTGCGGACCCTCAAGGCAATCCTCCATTCTCACCCTTTTTCGGAGCCCCATGAACGTTATTGCCTACGGCTGTTCATGTGTCCTCCACTTTCGAGTTTGGAGCTGTGTTTCATGATTGCCTAAGTGAGGACCCTCACGGCAATCCTCCGTTCTCACCTTTTTTCCGAGCCCCATGAATTGCGTTTTCATTCATGTGTCCTCCACTTTCGAGTTTGGAGCTGTGATTCATGATTGCCTAAGTGCGGACCCTCAAGGCAATCCTCCATTCTCACCCTTTTTCGGAGCCCCATGAACGTTATTGCCTACGGCTGTTCATGTGTCCTCCACTTTCGAGTTTGGAGCTGTGTTTCATGATTGCCTAAGTGAGGACCCTCACGGCAATCCTCCGTTCTCACCTTTTTTCCGAGCCCCATGAATTGCGTTTTCATTCATGTGTCCTCCACTTTCGAGTTTGGAGCTGTGATTCATGATTGCCAAAGTGCGAACCCTCAAGGCAATCCTCCATTCTCACCCTTTTTCGGAGCCCCATGAACGTTATTGCCTAGGGCTGTTCATGTGTCCTCCACTTTCGAGTTTGGAGCTGTGTTTCATGATTGCCTAAGTGAGGACCCTCACGGTAATCCTCCATTCTCACCCTTTTTCATAGCCCCATGAACGTTATTGCCTAGGGCTGTTCATGTGTCCTCCACTTTTGAGTTTGGAGTTGTGTTTCATGATTGCCTAAGTGCGGACCCTCATGGCAATCCTCCATTCTCACCTTTTTTCGGAGCCCCGTGAACGTTATTGCCTAGGGCTGTTCAAGTGTCCTCCACTTTCGAGTTTGGAGCTGCGTTTCATGATTGCCTAAGTGAGGACCCTCAAGGCAATCCTCCATTCTCACCCATTTTCGGAGCCCCATGAACGTTATTGCCTAGGGCTGTTCATGTGTCCTCCAATTTCGAGTTTGGAGCTGCGTTTCCTGATTGCCTAAGTGAGGACCCTCACGGCAATCCTCCATTCTCACCCATTTTCGGAGCCCCATGAACGTTATTGCCTAGGGCTGTTCATGTGTCCTCCACTTTCAAGTTTGGAGCTGCGTTTCATGACTGCCTAAGTGCGGACCCTCAAGGCAATCCTCCATTCTCACCCTTTTTCGGAGCCCCATGAACGTCATTGCCTAGGGCTGTTCGTGTGTCCACCACTTTCGAGTTTGGAGCTGCGTTTAATGATTGCCCATGTGCGTACCCTCAAGGCAATCCTCCATTCTCACCCTTTTTTGGAGCCCCGTGAACGTTATTGCCTAGGGCTGTTCATGTGTCCTCCACTTTTGTGTTTGGAGCTATGTTTCATGATTGCCTAAGTGCGGACCCTCAAGGTAATCCTCCATTCTCACCCTTTTTCGGAGCCCCATGAACGTTATTGCCTAGGGCTCTTCATGTGTCCTCCACTTTCGAGTTTGGAGCTGTGTTTCATGATTGCCTAAGTGCGGACCCTCAAGGCAATCCTCCATTCTCACCCTTTTTCGGAGCCCCATGAACGTCATTGCCTAGGGCTGTTCGTGTGTCCACCACTTTCGAGTTTGGAGCTGCGTTTAATGATTGCCCAAGTGCGGACCCTCAAGGCAATCCTCCATTCTCACCCTTTTTTGGAGCCCCGTGAACGTTATTGCCTAGGGCTGTTCATGTGTCCTCCACTTTCGAGTTTGGAGCTGCGTTTCATGATCGCCTAAGTGCGGACCCTCAAGGCAATCCTCCATTCTCACCCTTTTTCGGAGCCCCATGAACATTATTGCCTAGGGTTTTTCATGTGTCCTCCACTTTCGAGTTTGGAGCTGCGTTTCATGATTGCCTAAGTGCGGACCCTCAAGGCAATCCTCCATTCTCACCCTTTTTCGGAGCCCCATGAACGTTATTGCCTAGGGCTGTTCATGTGTCCTACACTTTCGAGTTTGGAGTTGTGTTTCATGATTGCCTAAGTGCGGACCCTCATGGCAATCCTCCATTCTCACCCTTTTTCGGAGCCCCATGAACGTTATTGCCTAGGGCTGTTCATGTGTCCTCCACTTTTGAGTTTGGAGTTGTGTTTCATGATTGCCTAAGTGCGGACCCTCATGGCAATCCTCCATTCTCACCTTTTTTCGGAGCCCCGTGAACGTTATTGCCTAGGGCTGTTCAAGTGTCCTCCACTTTCGAGTTTGGAGCTGCGTTTCATGATTGCCTAAGTGAGGACCCTCAAGGCAATCCTCCATTCTCACCCATTTTCGGAGCCCCATGAACGTTATTGCCTAGGGCTGTTCATGTGTCCTCCACTTTCGAGTTTGGAGCTGCGTTTCCTGATTGCCTAAGTGAGGACCCTCACGGCAATCCTCCATTCTCACCCATTTTCGGAGCCCCATGAACGTTATTGCCTAGGGCTGTTCATGTGTCCTCCACTTTCAAGTTTGGAGCTGCGTTTCATGACTGCCTAAGTGCGGACCCTCAAGGCAATCCTCCATTCTCACCCTTTTTCGGAGCCCCATGAACGTCATTGCCTAGGGCTGTTCGTGTGTCCACCACTTTCGAGTTTGGAGCTGCGTTTAATGATTGCCCATGTGCGGACCCTCAAGGCAATCCTCCATTCTCACCCTTTTTTGGAGCCCCGTGAACGTTATTGCCTAGGGCTGTTCATGTGTCCTCCACTTTTGTGTTTGGAGCTATGTTTCATGATTGCCTAAGTGCGGACCCTCAAGGTAATCCTCCATTCTCACCCTTTTTCGGAGCCCCATGAACGTTATTGCCTAGGGCTCTTCATGTGTCCTCCACTTTCGAGTTTGGAGCTGTGTTTCATGATTGCCTAAGTGCGGACCCTCAAGGCAATCCTCCATTCTCACCCTTTTTCGGAGCCCCATGAATGTTATTGCGTAGCGCAGTTCATGTGTCCTCCACTTTCGAGTTTGGAGCTGTGTTTCATGATTGCCTAAGTGCGGACCCTCAAGGCAATCCTCCATTCTCACCCTTTTTCGGAGCCCCATGAACGTCATTGCCTAGGGCTGTTCGTGTGTCCACCACTTTCGAGTTTGGAGCTGCGTTTAATGATTGCCCAAGTGCGGACCCTCAAGGCAATCCTCCATTCTCACCCTTTTTTGGAGCCCCGTGAACGTTATTGCCTAGGGCTGTTCATGTGTCCTCCACTTTCGAGTTTGGAGCTGCGTTTCATGATCGCCTAAGTGCGGACCCTCAAGGCAATCCTCCATTCTCACCCTTTTTCGGAGCCCCATGAACATTATTGCCTAGGGTTTTTCATGTGTCCTACACTTTCGAGTTTGGAGCTGCGTTTCATGATTGCCTAAGTGCGGACCCTCAAGGCAATCCTCCATTCTCACCCTTTTTCGAAGCCCCATGAACGTTATTGCCTAGGGTTGTTCATGTGTCCTCCACGTTCGAGTTTGGAGATGCGTTTCATGATTGCCTAAGTGCGGACCCTCAAGGCAATCCTCCATTCTCACCCTTTTTCGGAGCCCCATGAACGTTATTACCTAGGGTTGTTCATGTGTCCTCCACTTTCGAGTTTGTAGCTCTGTTTCTTGATTGCCTAAGTGCGGACCATGAAGGCAATCCTCCATTCTCACCATTTTTTGGAGCCCCATGAACGTTATTGCCTAGGGCTGTTCATGTGTCCTCCACTTTTGAGTTTGGAGCTGTGTTTCATGATTGCCTAAGTGCGGACCCTCAAGGCAATCCTCGATTCTCACACTTTTTCGGAGCTCCATGAATGTTATTTCCTAGCGCTGTTCATGTGTCCTCCATTTTCGAGTTTGGAGCTGTGTTTCATGATTGCCTAAGTGAGGACCCTCAAGGCAATCCTCCATTCTCACCCTTTTTCGGTGCCCCGTGAATGTTATTGCCTAGCGCTGTTCATGTGTCCTCCACTTTCGAGTTTGGAGCTGTGTTTCATGATTGCCTAAGTGAGGACCCTCAAGGCGATCCTCCATTCTCACCTTTTTTCGGAGCCCCATGAATTGCGTTTTCATTCATATGTCCTCCACTTTCGAGTTTGGAGCTGTGTTTCATGATTGCCTAAGTGCGGACCCTCAAGGCAATCCTCCTTTCTCCACCTTTTTTCGGAGCCCCATGAATGTTATTGCCTAGCGCTGTTCATGTGTCCTCCATTATCAAGCGCGAAGCCTCTGGTGACTGGGGAACACGTTCTTCTGTTGTTTTCCGGATCGGTTCCTTCGCCAAATTTGTGTATATGTGTATATGTATATTATATTCGTTGTTCTTGTTGTGGTTTGTATTTTGTTTTGTGCAGAAGAAAAAAGAAGGAGTAGAGGCGAGAGTCGTCATCACGGAAAGGGCAGGACGGACGAAATGAGTGTCCTATCTTTGCTTTCCTCTTATCTCCGATGAGAGGTAAGTAAAGAGGGGCAACTGTCATACCCTAATTTCATCCGGGGATTATTATTTGATGATATACAGCCTTTGATTGGCCGCTTCGAGACACTTGGCGTCCTTTATTGCACAATGAATAAAGTCCCGAGACGTGTCAGAAATCAAAAAGGAAGCAGGCTTGCGCAATCCGTGAAATTCCGTAATGTGGCGGAAATCGAAAAGAGGTGTTTTTGCGCAATCCGTAAGTTTCCGTAACTTCTTCGAAAGCTAAAAAAGAGTAAATACATAATCCGTAAGGATTCGTAACCTTGCGGAAGAAAAATAAGTATCGTTACGGAATTCGTGAAGTTTCGTAACGTTACGGAAAAAGAATTACCAAAAAATAGAAGGGGTTGCATTTAGTAAAAAAGGGGTACAAATAGCAATCTGGCCCACTTGGGCCTTCCAGATCCTTCCTCCAGAAGGTTGTTGCTTCTGGAGGAAGCAACCTTGCTCGCCTGGGTGAGCTGGGTGGCAAGCTCCTCCCCTATTTTGCTATAAATAGGGGGAGGAGTGAAGAAGAAAGGGGTTCAACTTCTTAGGCACTTCTCTCTCTCTCTCAAAATTGCTGAGGAAAATTAGTTCCGTGAAGAAAATTCAAGCCGAGGCGCTTCCGTAATGTTTCCGTGAGTAATTACGCGAAGATTCTCGACTGTTCTTCAATATTCATCGTTCGTTCTTAGTTTTGTTCAGTCTTCAACGGGTAAGTACCTCAAACCGAGCTTTTCAATTCATTCTATATACCCGTGGTGGTTCACATTTTGTTTCATGTATTTTTATTCTCGTTTTCATTTGCTTTTTACACCCCCTTTTGACGTGCTTAAGCCATTTATTTAAGTCATTTCTCGCTTAATCTAAAAATAAAATAAATTTCCACTGATCGTTTGAATTGTATCATCCGTTAATTTCGTTTAAAATGAATTCCGACCGTTCGGTCATGCCGTAACCACGTTGGAAGTCAAAAAAGAGGTAAAATAATAATATAATAATCAAGAAATACCCTTTTAGTAAAGTAAAGCGAAAAATCAATCGGACGTTTTCTCTTTGGGATTTCTCATTCTTAATTGAATTGACTAATAACTAAAGTGAAACTAAGGCTAAAATCAAACTCGCCTAGTCAAGCTCGTCCACAAAAATAGGTTTTTGAAAGTTTTATCATTTCAGTTTCTTACTAAGTAAAAAAGATCACTTTTAAGGTCCAACGCCTTAAAATGATCACCCTTCAAGTAAAAAAGAATCACTTGATTCACGCATAAGGAAGAACTACGTAGGTCTGATTTCCTCTCCAAAGGAGGGTACGTAGGAGCAAAAGCCCCACTTTTGTCGACCTCAAAAAATAAAAAGAGATAAAAGTTAAGGTAACACAATTTCCACAATTCTAAAAAATAGGTTGTTGTCCTTTGAGACAAACGTGAGAGGTGCTAATACCTTCCTCAAGCGTAAATACAACTCCCGAACCTAGAATTTTTATTTTGACCGGTTTCATTCGGTTTTTCTGACGTTTTCCACAAATAAATGTTGGTGGCGACTCCGCGCATCTTTCCTCCTTTGGAAAGCGCACCCGTGAGCCTCGCCTTCGCTCGCCCGCGAATGAGCACGTTGCGACACTACTGTTCACGTAATGCAATTGTCCATTTCCTGCTTCTAATTACAATTTCATTCTTGTTTCTTCTTCTACTTTCATTTATGTTTCGGTTTTCATTTTCGTTTCTGTCTCATTTATGTTTCTCTTTATTTACGTTTCTGCTTCATGTTTCATTTACGTTTTCTGTTTGAATCTATGGAAGGCTAAATATTCTGGTGTTGTTTCCTTTTGAGGACGAAGCCCAACTCTCTTTGAGGTTTCGTTTATAATGTGGTTCCCTGGTAGTTTTCCCCTCACCAGTTAACCCAAATTCGTGAACATTAATCAGTGCACGCTTCTTGTTCGATTAATTGCCTCTGAGCCTAACTTGCGTTCATGCTTAATGGACGAAGGGCTAACTGGTGTATGTGGTGCCTAATCACGTATTGACAACCCTAAGTTGATTTTCGCTTAGTAAATTGAAATAGGGTTGGATTAAGTGGTTAACTGTTAGGGACGAATTCTCCATAACCCAGTATAAGAGAATGGCTTCTAAATCAGAGGAAACAACCCATTCTTAATATTATTAGTTTCGTATTCTAGTTTACTTGTTCTGCTCCTTAAATCACAAATCAAACAACCCCCCCCCCCAATCGTTACTGTTACTACAAGTATATTATGAACGTTTGGTTTATCATTGCTCATTGGGAAACGACCTAGGATCACTTCCTAGTTACTGCATTTTCATGTTTATTTGATTCGGGTACGACCTCAATCAGTTCCTATGTTGTCTCCTGGACTGTTGGACCTCGGTTCCTCATGATAGCCTAGCCTAGTCCTGATTAAGCCTCGTCCGCAGATTCCTCTTGTAAGACTAAACTCAACCAAGACCACATTAAGACACACATACACAACTAAGTTCTTGTACCCCGATCCCTCATGATAGCACAACAACTTAGTCCCACACTATCAAGGACTTTAGAATCAGACCAGTTCCCACTATTGAATGACCCTAACAAAGCATGCATCTACGTGATCAAGGTAAAAGCATACTAGAAAGAAAAGCAGATAGCATAAAGAACACAAAAAACATCATTACATAGATAAAAATATATTTACAACAGGTACCTACAGGGAAGATCCAACAGAGGATTTAGCTTTCCATAGTCCGGAAACCTCCTTTACAACAAAGAGAAGAACAAGATGAAAAACTGCAAAAACACAAGTGGTGAGGATGTCTCCTTCACCTCTAGGATCTCACAATCACTCACAAACTCATCTCAATCTCTCAGAACGACTTCCGCTTCGAACTCGCGTCTCTACATATGATCTATACACCCTTAAGATTTTCAAGGGGAGTTTGGCACTTTTCTTGAGAAGCTCTGCATGCACGAAGTTTCTGGAGAGAGAAAGGTCCAAGTTCCAGAGAGTTCTGAGAGATTTTGCTGTGTGGAGATCTGCAGAGACGCGAGTTCGAAGCGGAAGCCGTTCTGAGAGCTTGAGATGAGTTTGTGAGTGATTGTGAGATCCTAGAGGTGAAGGAGACATCCTCACCACTTGTGTTTTTGCAGTTGATGTGCCATCATTTTCTTCTATTTTCTAAACCCTTTTTGCACCATTTTAATTACTGATTGGTCTTAATTGTCAATTAATCAGGCAATTTTATTATTTGGGCTCATTTAGCTAATTTGATGTTTTTAATCTAATTTCAGGAATTAATGAAACATTGGGCTTAATCCGGATTTTGGTTATGGACTTGAAGAGAGCAAATTAAGCAGCGCTTACCTTAGTTAATTAGGAAATTTCGCAATTTTATTTTATGTTGTTCAGTGTTTATTTCGTTTTGGGCCAGAGTATTGTAATAGGGCCCAGTGACTTTGAGTGACTCTTTTTAAATAGCAGCCATGGGATTCGTGCAAGGCATTCTGTTATGCTATTCATTATTCAGAGCTTTTGTTTTAGGGTTTTTGTTTTTCTGCTTAATGCTACTGTTCACGTAATGCAATTTTACGTTTTCTATTTCTAATTACAATTTCGTTCTTGCTTCTTCTTCTACTCTCATTTACGTTTCTGTTTCATCTACATTTCTGTTCATTTACGTTTTTGTTCATTTACGTTTTTGTTCATTTACGTTTTTGTTCATTTACGTTTTTGTTCATTTACGTTTCTGTTCATTTATGTTTCTGCTTCATGTTTCATTTGCGTTTTCTGTTTGAATCCATGGAAGGCTAGATTTTCTGGTGTTGTTTCCTTTGGAGGACGAAGCCCAACTCTCTTTGAGGTTTCGCTTGTAATGTGGTTTCCTGGCAGTTTTCCCTTCACCAGTTATCCCAAATTCGTGAATATTAATCAGTGCACGCTTCGTGTTCGATTAATTGCCTCTGAGCCTAACTTGCGTTCATGCTTAATGGACGAAGGGCTAACTGGTGTATGTGGTGCCTAATCACGTATTGAAAACCCTAAGTTGATTTTCGCTTAGTAAATTGAAATAGGGTTGGATTAAGTGGTTGACTGTTAGGGACAAATTCTCCATAACCCAGGATAAGAGAATGGCTTCTGAATCAGAGGAAACAACCCGTTTTTAATATTAGTAGTTTCGTATTCCAGTTTACTTGTTCTGCTCTTTAATCACAAAACAAACAACCCCCCCCCAATCGTTACTGTTACTGCAAGTATATTATGAACATTTGGTTTGTCACTGCTCGTTGGGAAACGACCTAGGATCACTTCCTAGTTACTGCATTTTCATGTTTATTTGATTCGGGTACGGCCTCGATCAAATTGGGCACCGTTGCCGGGGAGCAGTGTCCAAAGGTTCATAATAGCTAGCGTTGTGTGTTTAATTCTTTCGTGTTTTATGTTTAATTGTTAGTATTGTGTTAGTATGTGTGTTAGTGTCGTTTAGTATCTTGATATTTTGTTTAGTGTGTGTTCTGTTTCAGTTTTCCCATTAAGCATTTCCCCTGTTTCAGTCTTGGGTGTTTTGCTGTGAATAGTGTTTTGTGACGGACTTAGCGACCATTTCTGCTTGCGGCAAACCAGAGTAGTAGTAGAAATCCCTTAGCGATGGATTTTAGCGACCACCCATGTTGAATTATTTGTGATTTTTTGTTTTAGTAGCTAGGGTTGTTATTTTTGGCTGAATTTTTTTGTGGTAACTTCTTTTAATCCATATTTTGTGGGAAAAATAGCTAAAGCCTTTAGTTTGGTCAGATTTGAAAGTTCCAAAAAACTAGCAAATTTTGTGTTTGTCAAAACTTCAAACGGCCATAACTTTTGCTCCGGTTATCAGAATCGCAATTATTATATATGCATTTGGGGTAGAAAAAAATTTCCTATGCCTTAATAGCCGGCCTAGCCGGCTGAGGTCTCCATTGTCCAAAAAAAGCGATTCTGTCAAAAGTTTTTTATTTTTCAAGTTTTATTCACTTATTTTTCTTAACCTACCATTTTTAGCTTTCATAGTTAGACTTTGAATTTTTGTCTGAAATTTTTTGTGCTATCTTCTCATCATTTTATAAGGTTGCTCACAAAATTTCAAGTCATATGGATATCATTTGAGGGTAGCTGTAGTTCAAACCTACACCTTTATTTACATGACAAGGCAACTAGTTGTGTGCATGCTGAATGTAGTGTATGACTAGAGGCAATCCATCTGACTTACAACCCTTTGATCCTGAGATAGATAGGACATTTCATAGATTAGTTAGGCATCATTTTATACCTTTTGATCATTCTGAGCATTCCATTACTGGTGAATCTGTGCATTCTGTTATTGGTGATTTTGAACATCCTGATCTTGAGCATTATAATTTTGATTCTGAGCATTCTGATTTTGCACATTCTGAGAGCATGGCACAACCTCCACCCCATGAGAGGACTCTAAGGGAAATGGCTGCACCTGATTTCACCTACGAAAGCTTGTGCATCCAGTACCCTGATGAGGATGTCCCATATGTTCTTAAAACTGGACTGATTCATTTGCTTCCAAAGTTTCATGGCCTTGCAGGTGAAGACCCGCACAAACATTTGAAAGAATTTCACATTGTCTGCTCCACCATGAAACCCCCAGATGTCCAAGAGGATCACATATTTCTGAAGGCTTTTCCTCATTCATTAGAGGGAGTGGCAAAGGACTGGCTGTATTACCTTGCTCCAAGGTCCATCACAAGCTGGGATGACCTTAAGAGAGTATTCTTAGAAAAAATTTTCCCTGCTTCCAGGACCACAGCCATCATGAAGGATATCTCAGGTATTAGACAACTCAGTGGAGAGAGCCTGTATGAGTACTGGGAGCGATTTAAAAAACTATGCGCCAGTTGCCCTCACCATCAGATTTCAGAGCAGCTTCTTCTCCAATATTTTTATGAAGGACTCAGTAATATGGAGAGAAGTATGATAGATGCTGCCAGTGGTGGAGCCCTTGGAGACATGACTCCTGCTGAAGCTAGAAATTTAATTGAGAAGATGGCTTCCAACTCTCAGCAGTTTAGCGCCAGAAATGATGCCATAGTCATTAGAGGAGTGCATGAGGTAGCTACAAACTCAGCTGCATCATCTGAGACTAAGAAGCTTGAAGGCAAACTGGATGCATTGGTTAACTTGGTAACCCAACTGGCCTTGAATCAGAAATCTGTACCTGTTGCAAGGGTTTGTGGTTTGTGCTCCTCTGCTGACCACCATACAGACCTTTGCCCTTCCATGCAGCAACCTGGAGCAATTGAGCAGCCTGAAGCTTATGCTACAAATATTTACAATAGACCTCCTCAACCTCAGCAGCAAAATCAACCACAGCAGAACAATTATGACCTCTCCAGCAACAGATACAATCCTGGATGGAGGAATCACCCTAACCTCAGATGGTCCAGCCCTCAGCAACAACAACAGCAGCCTGCTCCTTCCTTCCAAAATGCTGCTGGCCCAAGTAGACCATACATTCCTCCACCAATCCAACAACAGCAACAACCCCAGAAACAGCCAACAGTTGAGGCCCCTCCACAACCTTCCCTTGAAGAACTTGTGAGGCAAATGACTATGCAGAACATGCAGTTTCAGCAAGAGACCAGAGCCTCCATTCAGAGCTTAACCAATCAGATGGGACAATTGGCTACCCAATTGAATCAACAACAGTCCTAGAATTCTGACAAGCTGCCTTCTCAAGCTGTCCAAAATCCCAAAAATGTCAGTGCCATTTCATTGAGGTCGGGAAAGCAGTGTCAAGGACCTCAACCCGTAGCACCTTCCTCATCTGCAAATGAACCTGCCAAACTTCACTCTACTCCAGAAAAAGGTGATGACAAAAATTTACCTAACAATTTTTGTGCAAGAGCAGTTTCCCTCCATTCCCTCCAAGAGCAGTTTCCAACAAAAAAATGGAAGAGACAGAGAAAGAGATCTTGGAAACGTTTAGAAAAGTAGAGGTAAACATACCTCTGTTTGATGCAATAAAGCAAATTCCAAGATATGCCAAATTCTTGAAGGAGCTGTGCACTAATAAGCGGAAGCTTAAAGGAAGTGAACGGATTAGCATGGGCAGAAATGTCTCCGCATTGATTGGTAAATTTGTTCCTCAAATTCCTGAAAAATGCAAAGATCCAGGTACATTCAGCATACCTTGTATTATAGGGAATAGTAAGTTTGACAATGCCATGCTAGACTTAGGGTTGCCTACCCTGTTGGTTTCATAGAAGATGTCTTAGTTAGAGTTGGTGAACTGATTTTCCCTGTTGATTTTTATATTTTGAATATGGAAGATGGATTTTCTCAAGGATCAGTTCCCATCATTCTAGGCAGAACTTTTATGAAAACTGCTAGAACTAAGATAGATGTTTATGCAGGCACACTATCCATGGAGTTTGGTGATATAACTGTTCATTTTAATATTCTGGATGCTATGAAATACCCATCTGGAGATCTTTCTGTATTTCGTGCTGAAATAATTGACCATGTTGTTGATGAATACATGACTAATCTTTATTCTAATCTGCATGCCTCTCACTCTTCATGCATTGAGTCTGAAATTGTACTTGATCATATGTCTGAATTTGATGCTGAGAGTGAATCTGAGAGTGATATTGATTGCATGTCTGGTGGTGCTATTTTACCTCTTGAGATTGATTTTATAGAGTCAGATAGGACTAACCATGTTTCAGAAAGTACTCATACCTTTGACTTTCTTTATGAGGTAAAGGCTGAGAAACCATCTCCTTCTGCCACTGTCCAGCCGACCACACCAGAATTGAAGCCTCTGCCATCAAATTTAAAATACGCTTACTTGGATGATAGCAAGAGTTTTCCAGTGATTATATCTGCCTCCCTTGCTGATGAGCAAGAGGAGAAGTTGTTGTCAGTTCTCAAGAAGCATAAGAAGGCTATAGGCTGGACCTTGGCGGACATTCCTGGTATTAGCCCATCCATATGTATGCATCGAATAAATTTAGAGGATGGAGCTAAACCAGTAAGACAGCCACAGAGAAGACTCAACCCGGTGATTCTTGATGTAGTGAAGAAGGAGATAACCAAGCTTTTGCAAGCTGGAATCATGTATCCTATCTCCGACAGCCAATGGGTGAGTCCCGTCCAGGTAGTCCCGAAGAACATCGGCCTCACAGTGATCAAAAATGAGAAGGAGGAGCTAATTCCTACTCGGGTGCAGAACAGTTGGAGAGTCTGCATTGACTATAGGAGGCTGAACCAGGTTACCAAAAAGGACCATTTTCCCCTGCCATTCATTGACCAGATGCTTGAACGACTGGCAGGTAAATCCCACTACTGTTTCCTTGATGGTTTTTCTGGTTATATGCAAATTACTATTGCTCCTGAGGATCAGGAAAAGACCACATTCACCTGCCCCTTCGGCACTTTTGCCTATAGGAGGATGCCTTTCGGCCTGTGCAATGCCCCTGGTACCTTCCAGCGGTGCATGATTAGTATTTTCAGTGATTTTTTAGAAAATTGCATAGAGGTGTTTATGGATGATTCCACTGTATATGGATCCTCTTTTGATTGTTGTTTGAATAGTTTGGAAAAAGTTTTGAATAGATGCATTGAAACTAACCTTGTTCTAAATTTTGAAAAATGTCATTTTATGGTTGAGCAAGGTATAGTTTTAGGTCACATTATTTCCAATAAGGGTATTGAAGTAGATCCTGCAAAAATTTCTGTTATTTCACAATTGCCTTACCCCTCTTGTGTGCGAGAGGTGCGATCTTTTCTTGGTCATGCAGGATTCTACAGGCGCTTTATAAGGGATTTTAGCAAAGTAGCCCTTCCATTGTCCAACTTATTGCAAAAGGAGGTGGAGTTTGACTTTAATGACAGATGCAAAGAGGCTTTTGATTGCCTCAAAAGAGCGCTAACTACCACCCCCATCATCCAGGCACCCGATTGGACAGCCCCTTTCGAGCTTATGTGTGATGCATCAAATTATGCATTGGGGGCTGTCCTTGCTCAGAAAATTGATAAATTGCCCAGGGTGATATATTATGCTTCTAGGACTTTAGATGCTGCCCAAGCGAATTATACTACTGCTGAGAAAGAGCTTCTAGCCATAGTTTTTGCTCTTGAAAAATTTCGATCTTATTTGCTTGGTACCCGCATTATTGTTTATACTGACCATGCAACTCTAAAGTACTTGTTGAAGAAGGCTGATTCTAAGCCTAGGTTGATCCGATGGATGCTCTGGCTCCAAGAGTTTGACTTGGAGATCCGTGATAGGAGCGGAGCACAAAATCTAGTTGCTGATCATTTGAGTCGGATCGAACGTGTATCTGATGCAGATTCACCTATTCGGGATGATTTCACGGATGATCATTTGTATATACTGTATAGTATTTCTGACTCTCTTTCTACTCCCTGGTTTGCTAACATTGTCAATTATTTAGTTGCTTCTATTTTTCCTCCCTTAGCATCTAAGGCCCAAAAAGATAAAATTAAAAGTGATGCTAAGCATTTTATTTGGGATGACCCCTACTTGTGGAAATTGTGCAGTGATCAAGTCATTAGACGGTGCATTCCAGATCATGAGACTGACTCAGTCCTGCAGTTTTGTCATTCTTCCGCACCGGGAGGTCATCTGGGTGTTCAAAGGACAGCTCGCAAAGTGCTTGATTGTGGTTTTTATTGGCCCACCATCTTTAAAGATGCGTGGAAGATCTGCAGCACTTGTGAGCAGTGTCAGAGAGCAGGAAATACACTTACATGGCGACAACAAATGCCTCAGCAACCTATGCTATTCTGTGAGGTGTTTGATGTCTGGGGTATAGATTTCATGGGCCCTTTTCCTGTCTCTTTTGGTTATGTTTACATTCTCCTTACAGTTGACTATGTTTCAAAATGGGTGGAAGCCAAACCCACTAGAACTAATGATGCTAAAGTTGTTGCAGATTTTGTCAGGTCTAATATGTTCTGCAGGTTTGGAGTACCTAAAGCAATTGTTAGTGATCAAGGAACCCATTTTTGCAACAGAACAATGCATGCCCTACTTAAAAAGTACGGGGTGGTACACAGGGTATCCACACCATACCACCCCCAGACCAATGGATAGGCAGAAATTTCTAACAGGGAAATCAAGAGAATTCTAGAGAAGATTGTGCAGCCAAGCAGGAAAGATTGGAGTATCAGGCTTGATGATGCTCTCTGGGCACATCGGACTGCCTACAAAGCACCCATAGGAATGTCTCCTTATCGGGTTGTCTTTGGAAAGGCATGTCATCTTCCAGTGGAAATTGAGCACAAAGCATACTGGGCAGTAAAGACTTGCAACTTCTCTATGGATCAAGCTGGTGAGGAAAGGAAGTTGCAACTGAGTGAGTTAGATGAAATCCGCCTAGAAGCCTACGAGAATGCCAAGTTCTACAAAGAAAAGACCAAGAAGTTCCATGATAGCATGATAGTTAAAAAGGACTTCATGGTTGGGCAAAAAGTGTTATTGTATAATTCTAGGCTTGGACTCATGAGTGGTAAGTTGAGGTCTAAGTGGATTGGTCCTTTTGTTGTTACTAATGTTTTTCCTTATGGTACAGTTGAGATCAAAAGTGACTCCACAAACAAGAGCTTCAAGGTCAACGGACATCGACTTAAGCCATTCCTCACGAACCCTTCTCTAGTGGACGTAGTGGTGGAAGAGACTTCCTTACTCCACCCTACTCTTCCTCCACCATGACTTAGGGAGTTTTTCTTTTCCTATCTCCTTCTTTGCTTTTACTACACTTGTCCGATTCTATTTGATGATTTAATTGTTTTTAATCTTTTAATTGTGCTACATTGAGGACAATGTGTTGTTTAAGTAGGGGGGGGAGTGTTCTTTGGTTTTGCTAGTTTTCTTGGTTTTGTTAATTTGTTAATGTTGTTAGTTTCGTCGGATTGTTAGTTTAATATTTTGGGTCAATTTTGTGTGCATGTACGACTTTGCATGTTTTTCTTTGAATTATAGGATATGTTCAAGAAATGGGTAATTGTTTTGAAAATAAAAGTTCTTGACATTTTGTGACTTGAAATCCTTGATTCTCCTCTACATGTCATGATAGTTTTGAAAGCTCAATTTGAAAGTGATGAGTTTACCTTTGTGAGAATTTGAGCCATCCATCATCATAATCATTTGGTGTGTTTTGCCCCATTGATTGCTTGCACAATAGCCTTGGCTTGATTCTTGTTGATGCGTCCTAATTCACATGCATATTTGGAAATGATTGAGGCAATTTTTTTCTTATAAGCTTCTAGCCAAATGGACTTACCTTGAATTAATTCCTTTGATAGCCCTTTTGAGCCTTGTTTCCCTCTCCTTGTTTTGAAGCTCACTACAAGCCTTAAGTGAAAAACCATGATATCACCATATCCTTAAGGAATTTTGGAGCTTTGGAATTGTTTTGGGAATAAGTGTGGGGGGGGTTTTTGTTTCATTGGATAACTTGTTTTGTTGGCTATACTTCATGATGTATTTTGGGCCATACTTGATGTACATTGTATATTGGTTAAATGTTGGACATGCTGAATGAAATGCTGTTTCTCAAAGGATATAGAGTAAAAAAAAAATTCGAAAATGAAAAAGAAAAAGCAATAAAGTTGAGTGAATAAGATCTTAAATGGCAAAAGAATGATGAGACTCTTGGTTCTACTCTTTATGTTTAAATTTTATCTTTACTTCTTTTTATTTTCTTATTTTTTCTTATTATGCACTTATTCCTCATTGCTCCTCTATTCCTTTGGGATTTAGCCACTTATTCCATATTTTTCCATACCTTGTCCTTGGCCCCATTACAACCTTAAAAGACCTTTTGATCCTCATGTGCTCGTGTTTATGGGTTGATTGTCAATTTTAGAATCTTGCCAAGTTTATGTAGTGTTTGTTTTCATGGGTGCTTTGAGGGTAAATAGTAGCCTAGACACTTGAGAGATAAAGTGTATATCTTGTGAGGCTTTATCACTTTTCATTCTTGAGCTGATTAACTATTTTGCCATGCTTGGGTTGCTTGGATGATTTTCATGAATGTCTTGACTTTTCAGATCTCCTTATGTTAGATGTTACCCATTACTTTCATTCCTTGATGTTCATTGAGAAATATGTGAATGTTTTCGTTTGTCTCTCTTTGATACCCTTGGATTTTGTTCTTTGTTTCATTTTGCCCAGGAGTGCAAAAGGCTAAGTATGGGGGGTTTTGATGTGCCATCATTTTCTTCTATTTTCTAAACCCTTTTTGCACCATTTTAATTACTGATTGGTCTTAATTGTCAATTAATCAGGCAGTTTTATTATTTGGGCTCATTTAGCTAATTTGATGTTTTTAATCTAATTTCAGGAATTAATGAAACATTGGGCTTAATCCGGATTTTGGTTATGGACTTGAAGAGGGCAAATTAAGCAGCGCTTACCTTAGTTAATTAGGAAATTTCGCAATTTTATTTTATGTTGTTCAATGTTTATTTCATTTTGGGCCAGAGTATTGTAATAGGGCCCAGTGACTTTGAGTGACTCTTTTTAAATAGCAGCCTTGGGATTCGTGCAAGGCATTCTGTTATGCTATTCATTATTCAAAGCTTTTGTTTTAGGGTTTTTGTTTTTCTGCTTAATGCTACTGTTCACGTAATGCAATTTTACGTTTTCTGTTTCTAATTACAATTTCGTTCTTGCTTCTTCTTCTACTCTCATTTACGTTTCTGTTTCATATACATTTCTGTTCATTTACGTTTTTGTTCATTTACGTTTCTGTTCATTTACGTTTCTGCTTCATGTTTCATTTGCGTTTTCTGTTTGAATCCATGGAAGGCTAGATTTTCTGGTGTTGTTTCCTTTTGAGGACGAAGCCCAACTCTCTTTGAGGTTTCGCTTGTAATGTGGTTTCCTGGCAGTTTTCCCTTCACCAGTTATCCCAAATTCGTGAATATTAATCAGTGCACGCTTCGTGTTCGATTAATTGCCTCTGAGCCTAACTTGCGTTCATGCTTAATGGACGAAGGGCTAACTGGTGTATGTGGTGCCTAATCACGTATTGAAAACCCTAAGTTGATTTTCGCTTAGTAAATTGAAATAGGGTTGGATTAAGTGGTTGACTGTTAGGGACAAATTCTCCATAACCCAGGATAAGAGAATGGCTTCTGAATCAGAGGAAACAACCCGTTTTTAATATTAGTAGTTTCATATTCCAGTTTACTTGTTCTGCTCTTTAATCACAAAACAAACAACCCCCCCTCCCCAATCGTTACTGTTACTGCAAGTATATTATGAACATTTGGTTTGTCACTGCTCGTTGGAAAACGACCTAGGATCACTTTCTAGTTACTGCATTTTCATGTTTATTTGATTCGGGTACGGCCTCGATCAGCAGTCTTTCATCTTGTTTTTCTCTTTGTTGTGAAGGAGGTTTTCGGACTATGGAGAGCTAAATCCTTTGTTGGATCTTCCCTGTAGGTACCTGATGTAAATATATTTCTAACTATGTAATGATGTTTTGTGTGTTCTCTGTGCTATCTGTTTTTCATTCCAGTATGCTTTTACCTTGATCACGTAGATACATGCTTTGTTAGGGTCATTCAATAGTAGTAACTGGTCTGATTCTAAAGTCCTTGATAGTACTGGACTAAGTTGTTGTGCTATCACGAGGAATCGGGGTACAAGAACTTAGTTGTGTATGTGTGTCTTAATGCGATCTTGGTTGAGTTTAGTCTTACAAGAGGAATCTGCGGACGATGCTTGATCAAGACTAGGCTAGGAAATCATGAGGAATCGGGGTCTAGCAGTCTAGGAGACAACATAGGAACGCATGAGCATTGTTAAATAGAGAACATCTTTTTTAGTATTAGGAACCTATGAGAAAGACCAATGCATTCTCTACTTGTTTTTACACAGTATTTCTCTTGCGTGATTTTCTTTCTTCTTGCCTAGATAGTTTAAATACCTGTTCATAACCACAGTCATATTTCCATACCAGACGCCTATTTATCGAAATAGCTTTCTAGATAACACAAGTTCCTCGAGAATTCGATACTCGGTTCTTACAGTTTTATACTACTTGTGCGATCCGGTACACTTGCCGGTTGCGAACAGATGTGCATTTAATGCAAGCATTAAATGCACCAACAGGTACTTGGAGATGAAGGCTATATATAAAAGAAGCTTTGAAGAAACAATACACGAATCATCTGTGTGACCTTATTCTTTCATTCTTTCTTATAAAGTTTTTTTAAAATTCTTGTATAGTTACTAAGCTCTCAAAAACACCTTGTATACCTTGAAAGAAAAGACTAAAAGTGTTAAGTGATATATTTGTCTATAAGACGATCACATATTTAGTCAGTGCATAATCTTCCAACAAATCTTATTGATTTGTTTAGAGCCAACAATGGCTTAGTAGGACAAAGAATGTAGTGTTTAAGTCAAGCTTGGGGTAGAGCTTGCAAGTGTAAGAGCTAGAAGTGGCAATGGACAATACTTGTAACTTTGATAAGTTAGTGGAAACTTGGTGATTGCCGAGAATTAAACATAGTCTCGGGTATGAGACGAACTAGTATAATTCTTTGAGTGTTTCTCTCTTTGGCTTTAATTGAAAAAAGGTTTGAATTTGTTTTTAGATCTTATATCATGTTTTGTTTCACAAAGGAAATTGTATTTTTATCATTGTTTGACATAGTTTGATCTCTAAGTGTTTTAAGGATTTGGATATGATCTATACGCTAAGCCGTGAGTCTCAAGCGCTTAGCGCCCAACCCATGCATCTGAGGCTGATTTAGCCCGCTAAGCTGGCCAAGGATGAGCTAAGCCAACTTCTATTCGATCTGAATTCAGCTAAGCTTCAGCCGGATCGCTAAGCGACAACTTATCCTTGGCTAAGCATTAGGCATTGCCGCCAAGCTCAATTCTTTACGGCTATAACTGAGGTTCATGAAGCTAAGCGCCAATCATGGCAGCTAAGCTGAATTCCTTGCGGCAATGTGAGTGCTAAGTGAGTCCTTATCAGCTAAGCGCATGCTCCTCTGTACTTAAGATGCATCATTTTAGCTAAGCCAGCCCAGATCCCAGCGAGAGTTGCAGCTTTTCTGATCTGCAGACCTCGCTAAGTGGACTTGTCCTCATGCTAATCCAAGTCTATGTTAAAAAAAAACTGATTTGAATTTGAAACGTCGGCTAAGTGCGCGGATGTCAAACCTAGCACTGGACATCTGCAGCTCAAGCTTATCTTCTGCATCTTCTGGGTTGCACTCTTTTTTCTAATAAGAGTGCAACCCATGTTCATGTTGTACACTTAGACGCCCTGCGTGACCTCACTCAGGCTAGGAGGTATGCATGGGGAGCTACTGGCCTCGTCCATATGTATGATCACCTTAATGATGCCAGTATCGGCACCAGCCGACAAGTTGCTAGTTACATCACGTTGTTACAGGTAATTAACATGTTTTTCATAATTTAATTACAAAAATGTTTTAATGAGGGTATTTTACTTTAGACGTTCATTTGAAATTTGTATGATTTTTATGTAACCTCTGTAGTGTTGAATATATGAGCACTTTCCATCTGTTTCGGAGTGCAATGCTGATCCAGACCATGACGAGGTGTCACCACGTGCGTGTCAGTGGATTGCCACAAAGAAGACTGTCAAGAAGATATCTACAACGACGTATAGACAGCGCTTGGATTGTCTCAGGATTCTAGATGTCTGCTGGATGCCATATGCGGAGCACCGACCAGTCCAGGAGTTTCATCCGATTACATGTTTCTTAGGACAGCTCCTCTGGGGGCCTGTTGTTGTTAGATACAGACCGGAGAGGGTTATGCTCCAATTTGGATGCGTCTGGTGCATTCCTGCACACCCTGTTGATTCATGGGTGTCATTTGATGACGTAGATGATAGGTGGGCGCACTACTCCGACCATCTAGCGCCAGCAAGTGACATATGTGTTGTACCAGGTCAGTGTGCTTTCGACTACATCGATTAGTTCTTCATGATATCGCATCCATTCATGATTGTGCCACAGACATCAGATCCTCCTCAAGATGCATCTGCGACACAGCCTAGACATATCCCTCAAGAGCCAACACCAGCATCGACACATGTGGATTCTGATGCGGACGAGCCCAGACATGCAATGGTAAGTGTTACTATTTGGTTACATGTATGTCATTTACTTGAATTAATTTAATACTAATTTGAATAATTTGTTTGTTTTCAATTTAACATGAGGCTTACCATGCCATCGCCGAGATGTTGGAGCATCATCTCAACCTAAATGAAGTCACGCCAGGCACATCGACACATGAGGTCATCCAAAAGTGGCTTAGGATTGCCAGGGTTGTCACAGAAGATCGCAATGTGTATGTTAAGTCTCAACGTAGGCGGCGCATGGATCAGCCATAGTTTATTGACACCATCAGTTCTGGACGATGTTTTTGACTGAACATTTTGTATATTTTAAGTTATTTTGATTAATAATATTAGTGTTAACGTTTACATGTTATTTTTCAATTATGTTTAAATTACTTTATTGGAAATTCATTCCAAATTCATTGAAATATTATGAATGGAAGTAATTAAATTAGAAATTGTTGGAACAAGTGGCCTCGGAATAATTAAGAAGGGGGGTTGAATTAATTATGAACGTGTCTTGACTAATTAAAAATTTATCCTTCTTAATGTTACTAGATTCATTTTGGCTTTACTACTAAGTTATGAGAAAGTAAAGAACAAAAACAACAACTTAGACAGAAGTAAAGCGGAAATAAAAAGTGCACAGCGGAAAAGTAAAGAGCGTAGGGAAGAAGAAAGCAAACACAAGTTTTATACTGGTTCGGCAACGACCCGTGCCTACATCCAGTCCTCAAGCAACCTCTTGAGATTTCCTTTCCTTGTAAAAATCCTTTACAAGCAAAGAGCCACAAAGGATGTACCCTCCCTTGTTCTCTTTGAACAACCAAGTAGATGTACCCTCTACTTGAAGTGAACCACAAAGGATGTACCCTCCTTTGTATTCACTATTACAACCAAGAAGCTACCCGCTTCTTACACAAAATTCTCAGACGGTTAGTTCTTTGAATTCAGTGTTTGGGCAAAGAATTCTCAAGGGTTTAGTTCTTTGAATTCTTTGTTTGGGGAATCAAAAGAATTCTCAGACAGTTAGTTCTTTGAATTCTTTAGACAAGAGGGAGAAGGAAAGAAGAAGAAGAGAAAAAACAGAAGGATAGCACAATTTTTGTTTTTGCAGAATTTTCCTTTCTTCAAGGAAAGATTGAACAAAAACTTAGAATGAATTTGGTAAAGGTTTTTCTGTGTTATTGTATATTGTATTGTGTTTTTTAAAATGCGTGTCAAGTTCTTATATTTATAGAACCTTGATACCTTTTGAGAAAACCATGTTAAGAGTTATAACTCTTAACATTTTCTTCAAAAACATTCACTGGTAATCGATTACCATAATGGTGTAATCGATTACACAATGTATTTTATGAAAAGTTGTGACTCTTCACAATTGGATTTAAATTCCAACGTTCAGATTCACTTGTAATCGATTACTAATATAGTGTAATCGATTACACTATTTGAAAATCATTTTGGAACGTTGCAAAGCATTGAAACCAGTTTGAAAACTATCCCAGTCACTGGTAATCGATTAATACCAAATGGTAATCGATTACCAGAGAGTAAAAACTCTGGTAACTTAGAAGATTTCAGAAAATCCTTTTTAAAACAAAAAGTGTGCTATTTGATGTTTTTTGAAAAATACTTTTTACCACCTACTTTGACTTGGCTTGATGCTTCTTGATTTCTTCATTTGATTCTTGAATCTTTGAGTGGAATCTTGAATGCTTGATTCTTTAATCTTGAAACAACTCTTTGAGCTTTGGCATCATCAAAACATTTTGGTGAATCATCATGGTAGCTTTGCTTCCACAGAAATGTTATATTATTATTGCCTTAGTAAATTAGAAATGTCATTTAAAAATTAAAACATATCTACATTATTTATTACTAATTAATTAATTTAATGAAAATTTGTTTAAATAAAGCTTAAACTTTCAAAAAATACAGTCTGTTGCGAATCAAGTTGATCCGTAAAAGACATTCGGATCAAGTTGATCCGTAAAATACATGCGGATCAAGTTGATCCGTAAAATACACGTGGATCAAGTTTCTGTAAGAGACTTACGGACCAACTTGATCCACATGTATTTTACGGATCAACTTGATCCACAAATGTAAATAAGGTAGGGGCAATTTTGGAATTTTTTAACTATGCTAGGTGCACCAGCAATAATGCTAGGTGCACCTAGTAACAACAAAAGGAAGAAGCTCACTTCACAT
The DNA here is from genome assembly GCF_004193775.1 of Glycine soja. Taxonomy (NCBI): domain Eukaryota; kingdom Viridiplantae; phylum Streptophyta; class Magnoliopsida; order Fabales; family Fabaceae; genus Glycine; species Glycine soja. The sequence continues at coordinate 1,109,368 of NW_021143573.1, forward strand.
GCTCTGAAAAATGCCCAATAGGTTCACACACTTGGTCGAATTAGACCTCACTCAGTTCGTCTCTCATTCCTTCTATCCTGGTGTCATCGATTCCGACCTCGCTATCATTGGCATTGCTTTTATGGCACCAATAGCGAAGGTGTGGTGGAGGTTGGGAACTCTATTTGGGTCAAAGGAGGTTGGGAGAATTTGATATGGATGAGATGGAGGAAGGGACAGCAGTGGCGGAGGGCCTAGTTGGCAACGACAACAAGGTCAAGAGCATCGCAAAGCGAAGAGTTGCAACTTTGTCCGCCAGATCTAGAAAGCAAACAATAGAAAAATTATTTAAAAAAATAATTTCATTTATTATTGAAAATTATTTACCCAATTGCAAACCTACAATAGCATGTCAACTTGTTCCCTCACCTATGAGAAAGTTGGTTTAGGACTTCATCTTAGACACGACCCATGCTTTGTGTTGTTTTTATTTATTATTATTTTTTTCTTCACATTAGTAACCTGTCATCACAGGTAATTTTTTGGTTCCTCACCGTTGTCCACGGTTAGCAATCTTAATGATAACGGTCCAAAGAGGAAAAGGTAAAGGGAAAGAGTTGACTTGCCGACTCATCCATTCAAGTGTGGTGTACGTAAGAAGCGGTAGCAGAAGAACACAAACGGCGTTAACAAAACCGTGAGATTCGATTAGAAGAGAAGCAACGGCGATGCAGGTCCAGTAGTAGCAACGGCGAAACGGTGCAGAGACACCCTCCGTTTCGAAGTCTTGGCAAAACCCGACAACCCACCTGAAAGAGAGAGAAACAGAGTACTAGTAGCCAATAGCAGCCAAAGACACATATACCCCGACACACCACAACACACGTAGCTTTCTTCCTTCCTTCCTTTCTTTCTTTCTTTCACAACCCACTCTCCATCAAATATCAATCAATCAATCAAAGAAAGAGCCAGCGAGAAAATGAAAATTCGTGGTGGAATCATCATAGACTGAAGAGAAAAAAAGGTTGTTGTGCACTGTCATGAAAGAGGATGAAGAGACGCAGCAGAATCAACAACAAATCACTGACTCGTCCCTCTCCACCGAGTCACGCACTTCCACTCCTTCTGATGGAGCGCCACCCAACTCGGAAACCCTAGTTCTCCGCTCCTCGCTTCTGCATGACCTTGCCACTCGTACGCTGCGTTTTAATCGCTCTTTCTCCCATCTCTTGTATTTTAATGAAAGTAGTGAATACTGAATAAAAGTGTGTGGTTGATGCCGCAGATATGCAGGGAAGCTCTACCGCACGTAAGGGTGGAAAAGCTGAGAGTAAGGTTGGAGCATTTTTTTTTGTTAATTATGATTATACTAAAATGTTTTTAGAGTCTGTACTTTCGGTAAAAAAAATGGTATTAGTTTCCTATTTTAACTCTGATCAAGTTGATCCCTAACCTCAGAAAAACCAAATTTGGTCCCTAACCTTAGAAAAACAGTGGTTTTGGTCTCATCCCACACTTTTTCACTGTGAGGAGAGACAAAAACCACGGCTTTTTGGAAATTACAAAGACCAAATTCAAACGGAAACTAAAACCAAGTCTTACCGAAGTACAATGAGTGTAAACATATTTTATACTTAATTTTGAGTCATAAATTTCAAAGCTTGTTTTGCTGTTGTGATTCTTTGGAATTTTGTAATGTTGGTCGGTCTCTGGTACATTATGAAGGGATTCTTAGTCGCTATTGGTGCTTCTTGTTCTTATGAGCTGCTGAAGATTAGTCAACTAAATTAAGTGCTTATTAAATAAGTGTTTGTATAAGATATGTTTCTATGATTGAAGATGAAATAAAGTTCAATTGTTTTCATAGCTGAAAACTGTATTTACAAAAGGAGTCTATTGAAATAAGCTGAAAACATCTTATGGATATATCGCAAATGATTTTTATTAGGTCTCCCAAACAAGTGGTCACATCATAAGATAAGTCCAAATAAGCTGTAAATAAGTTATTTGAAGAACCCCTTAGTGGATTTTTGTGTTACTGTTTTTAAGAATTTGGCTTTGCGCGAGGATGTGCAATCTGAAACTCATTAACTGCTTGAAGGTTATATGCCTTCTTGGGCCTTTAAAGTATTTGTAGAGGCTTAGAAACTTGGGATTACATGAAACATAAAAAGAAAATGAGAAGTAAACTCCAGATTCTAACTATGCGATTATTCCAAGATAGTAAAAGTTAATTTAAATTTAATCAAGCCCCCATGAATCCAGCTAAAAATGCATGTTCTTCCATGAATAAGTGGATGGGGATTTGATACTTTGATTCATGCTTTCCCTTTTTAATTAATTTAAATTCCAGTACAACAAGGTATCCATGGTTCTAGCCCCAGAGGGGGATGACAAGGGGCATGCTAGAGATTAGAAACATTCATCAGTTTTCACCTAAGAGCTTTTAGGACTTAATTAGTCTTTGAAGAGCTCCTGATTTTGCAGTTTGGCTTCTAATCTTGATCAGCCAAGATGCATTAATGATGGATCAAGAGTCTCATTCTGGAATTTGTATGGTTTTATGAACAATATATATCCAATGATGAATGGTGATCTAAAAGTGCAACCCACGAAACTTTCTTAAATCCATAGTAACGTCTCCTAGGTAGGAACTCAAGTTGCATTTATTTATTGGTAATTTGATTGTTTTCTTGATGAACCACAACCAACATGACATAATGCAATATTTTTGGATTCAAATTAAGAATAAGAAAGTTGCATCTTCTTTAAATCCCATTAATTATGTTTCATTAAATGAAGTGCACCATTTTCTACTCAGGTGTCTGCTCAGCCTCCTGATGAGGAAACTGTTGTAAAAGATGCAGTTGAGGCACCTAAAAAACAGACAGAAAATCGACTTCAGTCTTTTTGTTCAACTTCATTATCTGGAGTATCACCAACTTCTGTTTCACATTCTTTATCATCTGCCCTTAGTCCAACTGTACCACAACAGAGACCGTCTCCTCCTAAGGCTAATAGTGTACAAGTGCCAAAAGTAGACAAAGGAACACCTTCTGATGGTACAACCTTATCTTCTGTTTCTGTTGCAAGGGCATCTGCATCTGATGGATACAACTGGCGGAAGTACGGCCAGAAGCAAGTGAAGAGTCCTATGGGTTCTCGAAGCTATTACAGGTGTACCCATTCATATTGTTGTGCTAAGAAGATTAAATTTTGCGACCATTCAGGACATGTGATAGAGATTGTTTATAAAAGTCAACATAGTCATGATCCCCCGCATAAAATTGATACCGCTAAGGAAAGTAAGCTCCTGCCTTCCAGTGAACCTAAAGTAGAAAGCAGTGTTTCAAAGCACTCTACCAATGTTTTGAATGATTCTGATCCATCATCTTCTCCAAAAGAACTTTTACAAGAAACACCTTGCAGTGGTGATAAGAATCTAGAAAACTCATCTAATGTTGAGAATGGCAAAATTATTTTGAATGATGAACATGTTAATGACCCAGAGCCAAAAAGAAGGCAAGTTGCATGCGAATTCATTTTCTTCATAGGAAAATAATTTAAAGAACAAGTACTTTTTCTTCTAATTGTGGCTGGATTTAATGGTCTAATGCTCTTCTCCTTAATATGATAATTAGATTAAACAATAGTGATTTGGATACGGCAGTAAAACCAGGCAAGAAAACAAAGTTTGTTGTACATGCGACAAAGGATGTGGGGATATCAGGTGATGGATACCGGTGGCGCAAGTATGGACAAAAGTTAGTGAAGGGAAATCCACACTTCAGGTGCATGGATATATTTTGCTTGCTTTTCATATTTTAAAATGAATCCTGTATTTATAATTCCTTTCTTTTGTGTAAGACTAGCTTCATTGTGGAATTTTATAAATAAATTTCCTGTTTGATATGATTTTAAAATCTTAACCTAAATGATGACTATGTGGTTTATTTAATTTGGTGGTAAGGATCAAGGCAGTAGTACATTGAGTGTCAAATCCATTAAAGATACTGTTTTCAGAAAATGTTGGAAAGTCACCTTAATTGCGGTCACCCCTAACCTACCTTATTTGCGGCCTCTTTGGGGGCTGTGTTAATTGCTTGGTGTTTAGTTCCACATCAATCAAGCTGGTTTTGTGGGATTGAGTTAGGTCCTAAGCCCAAATTCTAAGACAATTTTGTATGTGCTTTTATTTATGTATGACATTGTTTTGGTTGCTCATGCCATGGAATGCTTCTTAATGCTTATGAGTATTTTGTTTTAAATCAAAGCTTGCATGTCGCCTTTTAATATTCTAAGAAATGCACCAAATCATTACCTGACACCACTTATGCTGGGATTTGTTTTTTGACATTGTTTGGGTAAGACTCTTAATTTTTTAGCTGTCAACTATAAAACCGTTGACAAATGTATGCACGGCCAAATTTGGTAAACCTAAGAAACATTAAGCAGCTTCTCATTAATCATACTCTTTGAGAAGGATTTGAATCTCCTTGCAAAAGTTGTGTTTCAGAAGATAATTAAACAAGCCCTTATGACAGTGTAAAATCAATTCTCAAAATATTAAAATATACCGAACCAGACTTGTTTCCTTCACCACCTGACCACGAGCAGCTGCTAAAGCATAAAATAAGTTAATCCGAAACACTCAATATAAGTTTCTAGTTGCACAATCAAGGGTTGGTATGTAGCTTAGTATGTCTCTAGAATGTCCACTAAACCAAAAGTTAGTCTTGATAGTTGAAATAACAACTGATATCTGGAGGAGGATTTTTTGCCTGTGAAGTACCATGGTCATCTCCCCACCATTCTTTATGTTGTCACTGGAATGACTGATATCTGATAGTCTGGTAAGATGGTCTGCGGCAGTTAGTAGTCAAGGATATCTGTCTGCTAACTCTGCTCTCATATGTTTATGTGGACATAAAAGAATATGATTATAAAACGGATGATTTTACTCTTATCTGGGCTTTTATAACTTCCATTATTCGATTTAAAGGAAATTGCATCTAAGTTGGGCATGGGTTTCAGATTCCTTTGGTTGCAATATGTGATGATGGGAGCATCTTATTTGTGACTTTTGGGGACACACACTGGCGGATCCAGGACCTTGAGTCAGTGGGGGCAGTTTATTTAAAAATAATAATAATAACTATTATTGTCTTACATATGAAAATAAAGACAAATATCAAAATCAAATGCAATGAGTTGAAATGGGAATGAAATGTCCAACTAAATAAAGCATAGAAGTACTTAGTGAGTTGAAAGGGGAACGAAATATAAGAAAAAAAATTAGCCAATAAAACACAATTTGACAACGACTGAAAAAATTGGGAGCAGTGAGTTCAAATTATAAAAATAGAGGGGGCAAAAAGATATCAGTAGATATAAATATTCATGGTAGTTAAAATCAAGATCTTTCTCAAGATCGGAAAGGGAGTATGGATCAAAAATCAGGAGATCGTAACACGGATCGTAAGATCCTACAAATTTATGAAATTCATATATATAATATATATGTGCATATATAAAGTAACAAATCATTATGCCACACTTCAAACACATAATTGAATTTCAATTCAACATGATAAGTAAGAATAAAAGTATAACATGCATATATATATATATATATATATATATATATATATATGTATATATGTATGTATGTATGTATGTATGTATGTATGTATCATTTAATCATATATATGTAACTCCATCCTAGTTAAAAAACAGTAGAAAAACTGTAAGAAAACATAAAGGTACTTCAAACTTCAAAACACCGAGAGGTAAATGGAGTTGAGATGAGAGAAAACAGAGTAGGTGTTGAGTTGCAGAAACAAAGCAAAATAGAGAAGAGAAGGGTGTCTCGCAGTCCAACAAACAAAGAGCAACAGAGAAGATGTGCTGAAAAAGATGAGAGAAGAGTGAGTGAAAGAGAATTGTGGGAATAAAATTGATGTGGGTGAAAGAGGGGATGAGGGATTTAGGGGGCAGTAATTTTTTGTTTACTGGTAAAGGAAGAGCTGTAGTTTTCTTTTTTTTTTAGGTCGAAGGGGGTGCTGGATTATTTGCACATAGAAGGAATAGAAGAGTTGGACTTTGGGCTTAAGTTTTGAGTTTTTTGGGCTGCAGCAGTTTGGTTTAAAATACTTGGTCTCAAACAAGAGCCTGTCGGCCACGAGTCTCGATCTTCAACACGATCCAGCGTGATCTGCAGAAACTGTGACCCAAAGTAGAAGCAAACTCGAAGAGGATGAAGAAGATCATAAAAGTGTACAATCTTATGCTTCAAATCGCGATTTTGACTACCTTGCTTATTTTTTCTGAAAGTTGGGTGCAGTGGGTTCAAATTATAAAAATAGAGGGGGCAAAAAGATAACAAGTATATACTTATATTTTCTGAAAGTCAGGGGGCACCCCCTCAACAACACTTGGGTCCGCCCCTAGGGACACATTTTGCCAGGCTTCTACACAGGAAATCAACAAGTGTCAACTACTTGGATGCATATTTGCTTTTATTGTTGAAAACCACCCTAGCACAAAGCCGCAAACCATCTATTAAAATTTTTCACATGCTTAGGTTGTATTTCCATTATTATGGTAGGAAATATAACTATATAAGTAATAATGGGATGATCCCTTCCCAATCAGAGGATTAGAAAGTTGTATTGTTAGTAGTATGGTCCTTTCCTTCTGTATTTTGCTGAGAAGAGCTGCTTCCTATGGGAAAAAAAAGGTACTAAGGTAGAGAGCAAATATTTAAGTGATGAAACCGCAATTCTAGAAAAAGTTTTAATTAAAAGCCCCTTTATGTCTTTATATGGAATGATAACTTCCTCTTTTGTTCTATTTGACTATTGTCTATTTGTTTTGTGCTTATCAATGTGATGTGGCTTGGATTTTCAGAAACTACTACAGATGCACTACTGCTGGATGTCCTGTCCGAAAGCACATTGAGACTGCTGTGGATAATTCAAAAGCTCTCATCATAACGTACAAGGGAATGCATGATCATGACATGCCTGTGCCCAAGAAACGGCATGGCCCGCCAAGTGCTTCACTTGTGGCTGCGGCAGCACCTGCTTCAACGAACAATGTGCAGTTAAAAAAAACTGGATTGCTACAAAACCAGGAAACTGAAGCTCAATGTTTAGAGGACACAGAAGGAGAGTTAACCGGGGAAGCGTTGGACCTTGGTGGTGAGAAAGCAATTGAGTCGGCTCGAACTCTTTTGAGCATAGGCTTTGAAATTAAACCTTGTTGAATACATCTTTCATAAATCATGCAGTTGGATTGCATCTATATTATATTAACTGGTAGGCCTCATGTAATTTTGGCGGTTTCCCATGTTTATCTTCTCTTTCTTGATTTCTTTACCCATGCATGTAGTCTTTTAGTGGAGCAGTTATATTTATTTGTACACAACGTTCAGCTGGTCTGAAACAGCTTGCGTAGTCGAGCGAATATGGAATAGACTTGTATCTTATTCTCATGGAGAGTGAGAATAGGTGAGGATAGTGTTACCATTCAACTTTACTCGCACATTGTTTTGTTTGAGTGTAAATAGAAAGGAATGAAATAGAAAGGAAGACAATAGAATAAAAATATAGGATTTCTGCTGTTTATTAGGGAGGAAAAACGAGGAGGGAAATCTTTTTCTTAGGAGTCTTTTGAAAAAAAAAAACTATGGAATAAGAGGGAAAATATCTCTTTTATCCATTAAAAAAATAAGACAATATTTTTCTTATGAATTAGAAAATATGAACAATTTTTTGTTAAGAAAAAAAATAACAATTAAAAAGACCATTTTTTATGTTTAATTTAATTTTTAATTATTATATAATTTACTTATCTTTTTTCTCATCTTGATAAATGAGACAAAATTATTTATTTTTTATATTTATTCATCCAAACAACACATTATTTATACAATATTTTTACTCTAGCTAGACATTCGATAATATATAGAAAATTCATATAATCGTATTATACTGTTAATTATAATGTTTACTATAGTACAATATTATAGTATTATTAAATAATTTATTCAAATGAAAAAGTATAAAAATGAATTATAAAATTGATTATAAATAAAATTTGAATTAGGTGTTTTAAAATGTATACGGTAAAATGTACTCTTAAAATTATTGAAATGATATATATTCTAAAAAAATTGTTCATCGAATAAATAATAAATAAAAATAACAAATGCTTGCAACATACTCTATCATTTTTTCTTTTTGTATAAAACAATATTCTTTTATTAATATGATTTGATTTTGTCTTGTTTACTTTATAAAATTATAACATACTATTATATTGTTAGAGTATCTCCAATGATTTTTGCTATTTGCTTTCATTTCAATTTGAAGCCACCAAATCAATTTTTTCTCCTATAGAAGTTTCTATTAACAACTTGCCTCCTTACTCCATTTTCATTGGGATCTTAGTGCCCCCATTACTCTTAAAACCCCCTTTCATTAGTCTAGTTTGAATATTCTTCTAAAGCAACAACTAAGGGCCATAAACACTATCATTATTTATCCCTTTAATGCTCATATCATTTTACACAGAAAAATCTGCATGCACAATCTTTCTCATTACAGTTTCAATCAACCTGATATCCTCCATCTCCTTCTTTGGTGGTGCCATCGTTGCACTACCTTGTCCACCCCCCATGTAACACCCTGACAAAAATTACAATTCTGGCTCACATATATGTAGTTAATTGCAGTGATTATGTTTTTAGTTCCCATTTTTGTGCTTATATATATATATATATATATATATAGGTATGTGATTATTTTAGTGAAGCTTGACAGAGAAATAAAAATTGTCTGAGCTAGATTTCCATCTGTGCAAAAATTGCACTGTGCACTGAGTCACGGTGTAATATGTTTCTGTGTGAGGTTTATTTTGAGTACATGTATCCCTAGGGAAATTAACACAATAATCTAGGAAGTTAGCACATTAATCTAGACATTTAAGATAAGATTTACGAGCTTTGGTAAGAAAACAATTTTTACTATTTTTTCCTATGTCTACTTTAACCATTTTTGGTTTAAATTTCAAAAGCAATAATACCCATCGGAAGCATGACTTAGCACGTTCAACATGGCTGGCCATTAGTCAATCATGGTGTCAATTAAGCTTGTCAATTAGGCTTAATCAAAATTTCTTTTGGACAAAAGCCTTAGACCTTATCTTCACAATTCTTTAAAAGCAAATTTTTGGGACCTTCTTCCTCATTTTCACGAGTTCAGCCAAGGGAGAGAGGAATCCATATCGTTCTTCTTCTAAGATTCATGCAAGTGTTCTTGAGGTTTCGTCCATCAAAGCTTTGGTAAGGGGCTCTTAATTTTCTTCTTGTTTTTCTTACCAAATTCGTCCAAGCTTCTCATTCATGGTTCCAAAATTTTATTTTCATTCTTATAAGTTTGAGACATCAAGGACCTGAGCTCTTTGTTCATCTGAGTCATTTTGTGTAACTTCATTCAAGGTAAGGGGGATCTTTCCACTTCTTGAACCCTAACCTTGTTGCCTTTGGAAGCTAGGCTTTATTGCATGTTGTTTTGATGTCTAAATATTCGTAGCTACTGTCTTGGCTGGAACTAGAGTATATGTTGTTTTTCTGGAAATTCTAAGGTTAAAAATTAGTTCTTTAGGTGTTAAAACTTAAGGTTAGCCTTAAATTTCATTTAAATCGGAGTTTTCTAGCAAAAGCTATGAATAAAACAAGTTTTAAGACATTTTATTGGATAAAATATGTCATGAAATTATACAGGCAGTGAGAGTTGTATGGACTTTCTTTCTTAAAGTTTTTACCACAAAATTGAGTTTTTTTAAGTGTGAAAATGTAGGGTAGCATATAAGACTCATGAAAAATCGATTCCTGGAACATCTAGAACACTAAAAATAAAATAGGAGCAAAACTTTGTAAAATTGAGTGGCAAAGTAATTTTAGACAGTAGACAACTTGACATTGAAATTCATGCCTCTAGGAAAATTCACCTTAGGATTTTTTTTATTCTAGATCTTTTGATTTAATTACTATATTATTTTCGAGATAAATTGGAAAATTTGATGACTGATGCATGTTCTGAAATTGTGATGATTCTCTGCTGATAAAATTACTGAGGTGCATGCATGTATAATTACTATTATTATTGGAGAATGATATGACTGACAAAGTGTGAATTCTGGAAAATTATATTTGTGGCGTGTGACTTTATATTCTGCTATATATATGTATTTGTTACTTTATTATCTGTTCGCGTTGTGGTTTGGATACAGGGGTGTTTGACCCTTGACAAATTGTTTGTTATGATGATTAGATGGTTGTAATCATAGCCGTTATGTTATTCGTTTTTTTTAGTGACAAGTGGTTTCTATTGCTTAAGGGACCGCGATTGGTTCCATGAGAGTATTATGTAGGCCTGAGCCTCACCTCTCTTTCTTGTTTGTTTGTTTGTATGCATTTGTTGATGCACATGGCACAAGGGCCATGGACGCAATGCAGTGGCAGAAGTCAAGAGGATTGGAGAAAGAGTAAGGAATTGATAGTTCTATTTTCTTTTATGAGAAAATGAGATTACGTTTAGAAAGTGGACGATGGACAAAGATACGTGGGGTATAGTGGGCGGAGAGGTTCAAAAAACCTGGGGTAATTATCGAAAGGTGACTATCTGGAATTTGGTGCACTTATTTGGTACGGGTAACTCACATGTCTCACTTTGCTACTCTTGACGGGCTCTGAGACAATGCTTTTTGAGTTGGGAGCTTCGGGATTGGTGTACCATCTATCCTTATATGCTGATCACTCCCGACTGTCATCCATATGATAATGTATAAGACCCTCAAGACCTAGGAGGATTGGCGGCGGTGGTTGCCCTAATAGGTGAGGTGAGAAGTGTGTTACTAAAGCACTTAGGATCTTGAGGTGTTGTTTGCTTAGAGAAACCGCACGTAGTGGTTAATTAGGTTGCATGTTGTCTTTGTTTGACTACTGTGTGTTTATGGCATTTGAGGAGTGGAGGACTTACCCCTACAATCAACAACTTTCAGGTACTGAAGATGCCGAGTACATCGAGGCATCTATGGGCTTTGTGTAGCTTCCAGTGGGAGTGGGTATGGCCATGCATTGTTATATGGACCACATGTTACATTTGCCATACTCGAGTCCATGTAGCGCTAGTAGATAGACTGGATGCAGTGCTCATTGAAAAAGATGATGGTACTCACAAACCAAGAGGGGGGGGGGGGGGGGGGGAGGGTGAATTAGTTTTCAAAACAAAACAAACTTTTAAAACCAGAGTTACAAAAACTTCTTTTGCGCGGATCGTATTGATAACAATGTCGAGTCGTTCCAAAAAAAAAATATAACTAAGAAATTATGTAGCATAGGATTAACCTAGGTCGACTCAAAGATATGATTCATTTTGGTTCCTACGTTCATTCACTTATAAATAGCAAGGGGGGATTTCATTAAACAATTTATAGGCGATTGTAAAAGAATGCAAAAACGCAAAAACAAAGATGAAGAAACCGAACAGGACAAAAACAATACACAAATCAAGTTTGATAGCATCAATCAAATTCACCAAACCAATGCAAATCTAATTATCACAGTTACTACGAATGATGTTCAATGTGAAAGTTTAGTCAAATGCATTAGAAAAAATTCAATTGAATAAATCTCTAAATTGTTTGATATCGCAAATTAAGTTGGAAAAGCATTCACACAATCTGTGATTAAATTTCAAAATTAGGAAATGAATCCATAACCTAATCCGTTTTCAATCCTAAGCATAATCATAATCATGAAAATAAAAAATAGGATTGAAGAGAAAGATGAACATTCACAAAGATTAGAAATACTAAACAAGAACTCAAATTTAGCCTTGTTTAGAGTGGATCCTTGGATTGATTAATTATTTATCCCTCCATGATCATCACCAATGAAAAAGCCATGAAATTTTGTGCAAGAAAATGGAAGAACATAAATGAAAAGAGGAAGAAGCATGAAGAGCAGTTGAGAGAAAAAGAGAGAAAAAAGTTTGATCCTAAAACTTGCACAACAAGTAACTAATTCTGTTCTTTTTTTTTTTTACATAATGAAGTAACTAACTAACTAACTAACTAACTAACTTACACTAATATATAGAGTGATTTCTCGGAAGGAAGGGATGACCTTTGATTAGTCCCATCTTATCTACCTAATTAAACTAATTACACAAAATAAAGCTGAAACTCTCAGCCTAATTATTCAAGTGCTCAATTTGACCCTCGAAATGGAAGAATTGACCAAAGCTTATTTCTAACAAAATTGAATATATTTTTCTTAGCTTTTAGGGACTACTCAAACTCTCCATTTGGCGTTCTGTAGTGTCCTGTAGGCCCTGCACAAGGCAAATAGGTCAAGTAAGCACAAAATTTGAAAATCAGCTACAGTTATCAATTAACCTCAATCATTTGCCAAATACCAAAACTGAGTTAAGGTGAGAAAATAAGGGTCAAAGAGATGTCAATTGAGCTAATAAGAATATAAAAGTATTAAACTTCAAATGCTCAATCAAATTCTCCAACACTTTATCTTTTGCACTCCTGGGCAAAATTGAAAGAAAGATTAAAAAAAAAGAAATCAAACTAAAAAAAACCACACTAAAAGAAGGAATGAACAAGGCACACATATTTTTCAATGGATCCTAATAATGCACAAAAATAAGAGAGGTGTAAAATGGAAGAATGGTCTCAAGGTAACAAGTAGTCAAGTCAAAATTAAGAATGTACCATGGTGATATAAATCTCTCAAAGAACAACACTCATCTTACCAAATGTGTATGGGTTTTTGTTTACACCCAAGCACCACATGTAACTAGCACATCCAAATTTTCACAAGACTCTAATCCATTCAACTTGAAATACACATGGTTCTAAAGATCAAAAGGACTTTTGTTGGCTAGTAATGTATGGCTTAGGTAAAGTTGTATATGAGAATGATATTTAGGCTAAAACTAAGGGAAAAGAGGGGCAATGAAGAGTAAGTCAACAAGTAAAAAGAGGATTAGAAAAAAGAAATAAAGTGTAGAACAACAAAATTAAAATAACAAGAACTTACAAGAATGAAAATGAGTCACAACACATTTTTTTTCTTCTTCTCTTTGTTTGTACAAATTTTTTCTTTTTGAACTTTTGCTTTTATACTCCAATTTTTTCTTCTTTTTTTCCATTTTTTTATTTTCTTCTTTTTTCTTTCTTTCTTTTGTATTCTTCTCTTTTTTTTCTTCCTTTTCAACAAGTCACAAGAAAATGAAATGATGAAAATAAAGGAAATTTCAAAAAACAAAGTACAAATTCCCCACACTTGTTTGAAACCCACTCCTAAAGCAATTCCAAGGCCCCTTTTCTCCCTAAAAGTTTAGGACAACATGGGTTTCCATTTTTTTTTGCTTGTAAGGAGCTACAAAATGAAAGAAGGGGTTTAAAGGCTAAAAAAGGGTGACAATGGATATCAATGCAAGGTAGGTGATCGCTAAAATCCGTCTCTAATTGATTTCTACTACTACTCTGTTTTTGCCGCAAGCACAATCTTCACAGCGAAACACCCAAGACTGAAACAGGGGAAACACTTAAAGGGGAAAACTGAAACAGAACACACATTAAACAAAATACCAAGACACTAAACAACGCTAACACACGTACTAACACAATACTAACAATTTAAACATAAAACACGAAAGGATTAAACACACAACACTAGCTAGCTATTATGAACCTTTGGACACTGCTCCCCAGCAACGGCGCCAAATTTGATCGAGGCCGTACCCGAATCAAATAAACATGAAAATGCAGTAACTAGGAAGTGATCCTAGGTCGTTTCCCAACGAGCAGTGACAAACCAAATGTTCATAATATACTTGCAGTAACAGTAACGATTGGGGGGGGGGGTTTGGTTGTTTGGTAATTAAAAAGCAGAACAAGTAAACTGGAATACGAAACTACTAATACTAAAAACAAGTTGTTTCCTCTGATTCAGAAGCCATTCTCTTATCCTGGGTTATGGAGAATTCGTCCCTAACAGTCAACCACTTAATCCAACCCTATTTCAATTTACTAAGCGAAAATCAACTTAGGGTTTTCAATACGTGATTAGGCACCATGTACACCAGTTAGCCCTTCGTCCATTAAGCATGAACGCAAGTTAGGCTCAGAGGCAATTAATCGAACACGAAGCGTGCACTGATTAATATTCACGAAATTGGGATAACTGGTGAAGGGAAACTGCCAGGAAACCACATTACAAGCGAAACCTCAAAGAGAGTTGGGCTTCGTCCTCAAAAGGAAACAACACCAGAGAATCTAGCCTTCCATGGATTCAAACAGAAAACGCAAATGAAGCATGAAACAGAAACATAAATGAACAGAAACATAAATGAACAGAAACGTAAATGAACAGAAACGTAAATGAAAGTAGAAGAAGAAGCACGAATGAACTCGTAATTAGAAGCAGAAAACGGAAATTTGCATTAAGAACGAAAATTGTAACAAAGGAACAGAAAAACGTGAAAACCTAAAACCAAAGCTCTGAATAATGAAAATAGCATAACAGAATGCCCCGCACGAATCCCAAGGTAGCTATTTAAAAAGAGTCACTCAAAGTCACTGGGCCCTATTACAATACTCTGGCCCAAAACGAAATAAACACTGAACAACATAAAATAAAATTGCGAAATTTCCTAATTAGAAATTAACTAAGGTAAGCGCTGCTTTATTTGCCCTCTTCAAGTCCATAACCAAAATCCGGATTAAGCCCAATGTTTCATTAATTCCTGAAATTAGATTAAAAACATCAAATTAGCTAAATGAGCCCAAATAATAAAACTGTCTGATTAATTGACAATTAAGACCAATCAGTAATTAAAATGGTGCAAAAAGGGTTTAGAAAATAGAAGAAAATGATGGCACATCAAAACCCCCCATACTTAGCCTTTTGCACTCCTGGGCAAAATGAAACAAAGAAAAAAATCCAAGGATATCATAGGGAGACAAACAAAAACATTCACATATTTCTCAATGAACATCAAGGAATGAAAGAATGGGTAACATCTAACATAAGGAGATCCAAAAAGTCAAGACATTCATGAAAATCATCCAAGCAACCCAATCATGGCAAAATAGTTAATCAGCTCAAGAATGAAAAGTGATAAAGCCTCACAAGATATACACTCTATCTCTCAAGTGTCTAGGGTACTATTTACCCTCAAAGCACCCATGAAAGCAAACACCACATAAACTTGGCAAGATTCTAAAATTGACAATCAACCCACAAACACAAGCACATGAGGATCAAAAGGTCTTTTAAGGTTGTAATGGGGCCAAGGACAAGGTATGGAAAAATATGGAATAAGTGGCTAAATCCCAAAGGGATAGAGGAGCAATGGGGAATAAGTGCATATTAAGAAAAAATAAGAAAATAAAAAGAAGTAAAGATAAAATTTAAACATGAAGAGTAGAACCAAGAGTTTCATCATTCTTGTGCCATTTAAGATCTTATTCACTCAACTTTATTGCTTTTCTTTTTTTTTTGATTTTTTTTTTTTTTTACTCTATAGCCTTTGAGAAACAACATTTCATTCAGCATGTCCAACATTTAACCAATATACAATGTACATCAAGTATGGCCCAAAATACATCATGAAGCATAGCCAACAAAACAAATTGTCCAATGAAACAAAAACCCCCCACACTTATTCCCAAAACAATTCCAAAGCTCCAAAATTCCTTAAGGATATGGTGATATCATGGTTTTTCACTTAAGGCTTGTAGTGAGCTTCAAAACAAGGAAAGGGAAACAAGGCTCAAAAGGGCTATCAAAGGAATTAATTCAAGGTAAGTCCATTTGGCTAGAAGCTTATAAGAACAAAATTGCCTCAATCATTTCCAAATATGCATGTGAATTAGGATGCATCAACAAGAATCAAGCCAAGGCTATTGTGCAAGCAATCAATGGGGCAAAACACACCAAATGATTATGATGATGGATGGCTCAAATTCTCACAAAGGTAAAATCATCACTTTCAAATTGAGCTTTCAAAACTATCATGACATGTAGAGAAGAATCAAGAATTTCAAGTCACAAAATGTCAAGAACTTTTATTTTCAAAACAATTACCCATTTCTTGAACATATCCTATAATTCAAAGAAAAACATGAAAAGTCGTACGTGTACACAAAATTGACCCAAAATATTAAACTAAAAATCCGACGAAACTAACAACATTAACAAATTAACACAACTAACAAATTAACAAAACCAACAAAACTAGCAAAACCAAAGAACACTCCCCCCCCCCCCCCCATACTTAAACAACACATTGTCCTCAATGTAGCACAATTAAAAGATTAAAAACAATTAAATCATCAAAGTGAATCAGACAAGTGTAATAAAAGCAAAGAAGGAGATAGGAAAATAAAAACTCCCTAAGTCATGGTGGAGGAAGAGTAGGGTGGAGTAAGGAAGTCTCTTCCACCACTACGTCCACTAAAGAAGGGTTCGTGAGGAATGGCTTAAGTCGATGTCCGTTGACCTTGAAGCTCTTGTTTGTGGAGTCGCTTTTGATCTCAACTGTACCATAAGGAAAAACATTAGTAACAACAAAAGGACCAATCCACTTAGACCTCAACTTACCACTCATGAGTCCAAGCCTAGAATTATACAATAACACTTTTTGCCCAACCACGAAGTCTTTTTTAACTATCATGCTATCATGGAACTTCTTGGTCTTTTCTTTGTAGAACTTGGCGTTCTCGTAGGCTTCTAGGCGGATTTCATCTAACTCACTCAGTTGCAACTTTCTTTCCTCACCAGCTTGATCCATAGAGAAGTTGCAAGTCTTCACTGCCCAGTAAGCTTTGTGCTCAATTTCCACTGGAAGATGACATGCCTTTCCAAAGACAACCCGATAAGGAGACATTCCTATGGGTGCTTTATAGGCAGTCCGATGTGCCCAGAGAGCATCATCAAGCCTGGTACTCCAATCTTTCCTGCTTGGCTGCACAATCTTCTCTAAAATTCGCTTGATTTCTCGGTTAGAAATTTCTGCCTGTCCATTGGTCTGGGGGTGGTATGGTGTGGATACCCTGTGTACCACCCCGTACTTTTTAAGCAGGGCATGCATTGTCTTGTTGCAAAAATGGGTTCCTTGATCACTAACAATTGCTTTAGGTACTCCAAACCTGCAAAACAGATTAGACCTGACAAAGTCTACGACAACTTTAGCATCATTAGTTCTAGTGGGCTTGGCTTCCACCCATTTTGAAACATAGTCAACTGCAAGGAGAATGTAAACATAACCAAAAGAGACAGGAAAAGGACCCATGAAATCTATACCCCAGACATCAAACACCTCACAAAATAGCATAGGTTGCTGAGGCATTTGTTGTCGCCATGTAAGTGTATTTCCTGCTCTCTGACACTGCTCACAAGTGCTGCAGATCTTCCACGCATCTTTAAAGATGGTGGGCCGATAAAAACCAAAATCAAGCACTTTGCGAGCTGTCCTTTGAACACCCAGATGACCTCCCGGTGCGGAAGAATGACAGAACTGCAGGACTGAGTCAGTCTCATGATCTGGAATGCACCGTCTAATGACCTGATCACTGCACAATTTCCACAAGTAGGGGTCATCCCAAATAAAATGCTTAGCATCACTTTTAATTTTATCTTTTTGGGCCTCAGATGCTAAGGGAGGAAAAACAGAGGCAACTAAATAATTGACAATGTTAGCAAACCAGGGAGTAGAAAGAGAGTCAGAAATACTATACAATATATACAAATGATCATCCGGGATATCATCCCGAATAGGTGAATCTGCATCAGAGACACGTTCGATCCGACTCAAATGATCAGCAACTAGATTTTGTGCTCCGCTCCTATCACGGATCTCCAAGTCAAACTCTTGGAGCCAGAGCATCCATCGGATCAACCTAGGCTTAGAATCAGCCTTCTTCAACAAGTACTTTAGAGCTGCATGGTCAGTATAAACAATAATGCGAGTACCAAGCAAATAAGATCGAAATTTTTCAAGAGCAAAAACTATGGCTAGAAGCTCTTTCTCAGTAGTAGTATAATTTGCTTGGGCAGCATCTAAAGTCCTAGAAGCATAATATATCACCCTGGGCAATTTATCAATTTTCTGAGCAAGGACAGCCCCCAATGCATAATTTGATGCATCACACATAAGCTCAAAAGGGGCTGTCCAATCGGGTGCCTGGATGATGGGGGTGGTAGTCAACGCTCTTTTGAGGCAATCAAAAGCCTCTTTGCATCTGTCATTAAAGTCAAACTCCACCTCCTTTTGCAACAAGTTGGACAGTGGAAGGGCTACTTTGCTAAAATCCCTTATAAAGCGCCTGTAGAATCCTGCATGACCAAGAAAAGATCGCACCTCTCGCACACAAGAGGGGTAAGGCAATTGTGAAATAACAGAAATTTTTGCAGGATCTACTTCAATACCCTTATTGGAAATAATGTGGCCTAAAACTATACCTTGCTCAACCATAAAATGACATTTTTCAAAATTTAGAACAAGGTTAGTTTCAATGCATCTATTCAAAACTTTTTCCAAACTATTCAAACAACCATCAAAAGAGGATCCATATACAGTGAAATCATCCATAAATACCTCTATGCAGTTGTCTAAAAAATCACTGAAAATACTAATCATGCACCGCTGGAAGGTACCAGGGGCATTGCACAGGCCGAAAGGCATCCTCCTATAGGCAAAAGTGCCAAAAGGGCAGGTGAATGTGGTCTTTTCCTGATCCTCAGGAGCAATAGTAATTTGCATATAACCAGAAAAACCATCAAGGAAACAGTAGTGGGATTTACCTGCCAGGCGTTCAAGCATCTGGTCAATGAATGGCAGGGGAAAATGGTCCTTTTTGGTAACCTGGTTCAGCCTCCTATAGTCAATGCAGACTCTCCAACTGTTCTGCACCCGAGTAGGAATCAGCTCCTCCTTCTCATTTCTGATCACTGTGAGGCCAGTCTTTTTTGGGACTACCTGGACGGGACTCACCCATTGGCTGTCGGAGATAGGATAAATGATTCCAGCTTGCAAAAGCTTGGTTATCTCCTTCTTCACTACATCAAGAATCACCGGGTTGAGTCTTCTCTATGGCTGTTTTACTGGTTTAGTTCCATCCTCTAAATTTATTCGATGCATACATGTGGATGGGCTAATACCAGGAATGTCCGCTAGGGTCCAGCCTATAGCCTTCTTATGCTTCTTGAGAACTGACAACAACTTCTCCTCTTGCTTATCAGCAAGGGAGGCAGATATAATCACTGGAAAACTCTTGCTATCATCCAAGTAAGCGTATTTTAAATTTGATGGCAGAGGCTTCAATTCTGGTGTGGTTGGCTGGACAGTGGTAGAAGGAGATGGTTTCTCAGCCTTTACCTCATAAAGAAAGTCAGAGGTATGTGTACTTCCTGAAACATGGTTAGTCCTATCTGACTCTATAAAATCAATCTCGAGAGGTAAAACACCACCACCAGACATGCAATCAATATCACTCTCAGCATCAAATTCAGACATATGATCAAGTACAATTTCAGACTCAATGCATGAAGAGTGAGAAGCATGCAGATTAGAATAATGATCAGTCATGTATTCATCAACAACATGGTCAATTATTTCAGCACGAAATACAGAAAGATCTTCAGATGGGTATTTCATAGCATCCAGAATATTAAAATGAACAGTTATATCACCAAATTCCATGGATAGTGTGCCTGCATATACATCTATCTTAGTTCTAGCAGTTTTCATAAACGGTCTGCCTAGAATGATGGGAACTGATCCTTGAGAAAATCCATCTTCCATATTCAAGATATAAAAATCAACAGGGAAAATCAGTTCACCAACTCTAACTAAGACATCTTGTATGAAACCAACAGGATAGGCAACACTTCTATTAGCTAAATGAATTACCACATCAGTTGACTGCAAGGGACCTAGAGATAGAGAATTAAAAATCGACAGAGGCATAACACTAATAGAGGCTCCTAAATCTAGCATGGCATTGTCAAACTTACTATTCCCTATAATACAAGGTATGCTGAATGTACCTGGATCTTTTCATTTTTCAGGAATTTGAGGAACAGATTTACCAATCAATGCGGAGACATTTCTGCCCATGCTAATTCGTTCACTTCCTTTAAGCTTCCGCTTATTAGTGCACAGCTCCTTCAAGAATTTGGCATATCTTGGAATTTGCTTTATTGCATCCAACAGAGGTATGTTTACCTCTACTTTTCTAAACGTTTCCAAGATCTCTTTCTCTGCCTCTTCCATTTTTTTGTTGGAAACTGCTCTTGGAGGGAATGGAAGAGGGGGAATGTGCTGCTTTTGCAAATCAGAATTACCTGTGCAAGAAGATTCACCTGCACAGAAATTGTTAGGTAAATTTTTGTCATCACCTTTTTCTGGAGTAGAGTGAAGTTTGGCAGGTTCATTTGCAGATGAGGAAAGTGCTACGGGTTGAGGTCCTTGACACTGCTTTCCCGACCTCAATGAAATGGCACTGACATTTTTGGGATTTTGGACAGCTTGAGAAGGTAGCTTGTTAGAATTCTGGGACTGTTGTTGATTCAATTGGGTAGCCAATTGTCCCATCTGATTGGTTAAGCTCTGAATGGAGGCTCTGGTCTCTTGTTGAAACTGCATGTTCTGCATAATCATTTGCCTCAGAAGTTCTTCGAGGGAAGGTTGTGGAGGGCCCTCAACTATTGGCTGTTTCTGGGGTTGTTGCTGTTGTTGGATTGGTGGAGGAATGTATGGTCTGCTTGGGCCAGCAGCATTTTGGAAGGAAGGAGCAGGCTGCTGTTGTTGTTGCTGAGGGCTGGACCATCTGAGGTTAGGGTGATTCCTCCATCCAGGGTTGTATCTGTTGCTGGAGAGGTCATAATTGCTTTGCTGTGGTTGATTTTGCTGCTGAGGTTGAGGAGGTCTATTGTAAATATTTGCAGCATAAGCTTCAGGCTGCTCAATTGCTCCAGGTTGCTGCATGGAAGGGCAAAGGTCTGTATGGTGGTCAGCAGAGGAGCACAAACCACAAACCCTTGCGACAGGTACAGATTTCTGATTCAAGGCCAGCTGGGTTACCAAGTTGACCAATGCATCCAGTTTGCCTTCAAGCTTCTTAGTTTCAGATGATGCAGATGGGTTTGTAGCTACCTCATGCACTCCTCTAATGACTATGGCATCATTTCTGGCGCTAAACTGCTGGGAGTTGGAGGCCATCTTCTCAATTAAATTTCTGGCTTTAGCAGGAGTCATGTCTCCAAGGGCTCCACCACTGGCAGCATCTATCATACTTCTCTCCATATTACTGAGTCCTTCATAAAAATATTGGAGAAGAAGCTGTTCTGAAATCTGATGGTGGGGGCAACTGGCACATAGTTTCTTAAATCTCTCCCAGTACTCATACAAGCTCTCTCCACTGAGTTGTCTAATACCTGAGATATCCTTCCTGATGGCTGTGGTCCTGGAAGCAGGGAAAATTTTTTCTAAGAATACTCTCTTAAGGTCATCCCAGCTCGTGATGGACCTTGGAGCAAGGTAATACAGCCAGTCCTTTGCCACTCCCTCTAATGAATGAGGAAAAGCCTTCAGAAATATGTGATCCTCTTGGACATCTGGGGGTTTCATGGTGGAGCAGACAATGTGAAATTCTTTCAAATGTTTGTGCGGGTCTTCACCTGCAAGGCCATGAAACTTTGGAAGCAAATGAATCAGTCCAGTTTTAAGAACATATGGGACATCCTCATCAGGGTATTGGATGCACAAGCTTTCATAGGTGAAATCAGGTGCAGCCATTTCCCTTAGAGTCCTCTCACGAGGTGGAGGTTGTGCCATGTTCTCAGAATGTGCAAAATCAGAATGCTCAGAATCCGAATGCTCAAAATTATAATGCTCAAGATCAGGATGTTCAAAATCACCAATAACAGAATGCACAGATTCACCAGTTATGGAATGCTCAGAATGATCAAAAGGTATAAAATGATGCCTAACTAATCTATGAAATGTCCTATCTATCTCAGGATCAAAGGGTTGTAAGTCAGATGGATTGCCTCTAGTCATACACTACATTCAGCATGCACACAACTAGTTGCCTTGTCATGTAAATAAAGGTGTAGGTTTGAACTACAGCTACCCTCAAATGATATCCAAATGACTTGAAATTTTGCGAGAAACCTTATAAAATGATGAGAAGATAGCACAAAAAATTTCAGACAAAAATTCAAAGTCTAACTATGAAAGCTAAAATTGGTAGGTTAAGAAAAATAAGTGAATAAAACTTGAAAAATAAAAAACTTTTGACAGAATCGCTTTTTTTTGGACGATGGAGACCTCAGCCGGCCATAGGCGGCTGCCACGGCATAGTAAATTTTTTTCTACCCCAAATGCATATATAATAATTGCGATTCTGATAACCGGAGCAAAAGTTATGGCCGTTTGAAGTTTTCACAAACACAAAATTTGCTAGTTATTTGGAACTTTCAAATCTGACCAAACTAAAGGCTCTAGCTATTTTTCTCACAAAATATGGATTAAAAGAAGTTACCACAAAAAAATTCAGCCAAAAATAACAACCCTAGCTACTAAAACAAAAAATCTCAAATAATTCAGCATGGGTGGTCGCTAAAATCCGTCTCTAATTGATTTCTACTACTACTCTGTTTTTGCCGCAAGCACAATCTTCACAGCGAAACACCCAAGACTGAAACAGGGGAAACGCTTAAAGGGGAAAACTGAAACAGAACACACATTAAACAAAATAACAAGACACTAAACAACGCTAACACACGTACTAACACAATACTAACAATTTAAACATAAAACACGAAAGGATTAAACACACAACACTAGCTAGCTATTATGAACCTTTGGACACTGCTCCCCGGCAACGGTGCCAAATTTGATCGAGGCCGTACCCGAATCAAATAAACATGAAAATGCAGTAACTAGGAAGTGATCCTAGGTCGTTTCCCAACGAGCAGTGACAAACCAAATGTTCATAATATACTTGCAGTAACAGTAACGATTGGGGGGGGGGTTTGGTTGTTTGGTAATTAAAAAGCAGAACAAGTAAACTGGAATACGAAACTACTAATACTAAAAACGGGTTGTTTCCTCTGATTCAGAAGCCATTCTCTTATCCTGGGTTATGGAGAATTCATCCCTAACAGTCAACCACTTAATCCAACCCTATTTCAATTTACTAAGCGAAAATCAACTTAGGGTTTTCAATACGTGATTAGGCACCACGTACACCAGTTAGCCCTTCGTCCATTAAGCATGAACGCAAGTTAGGCTCAGAGGCAATTAATCGAACACGAAGCGTGCACTGATTAATATTCACGAAATTGGGATAACTGGTGAAGGGAAACTGCCAGGAAACCACATTACAAGCGAAACCTCAAAGAGAGTTGGGCTTCGTCCTCAAAAGGAAACAACACCAGAGAATCTAGCCTTCCATGGATTCAAACAGAAAACGCAAATGAAACATGAAACAGAAACATAAATGAACAGAAACGTAAATGAACAGAAACGTAAATGAAAGTAGAAGAAGAAGCACGAATGAACTCGTAATTAGAAGCAGAAAACGAAAATTTGCATTAAGAACGAAAATTGTAACAAGGGAACAGAAAAACGTGAAAACCTAAAACCAAAGCTCTGAATAATGAAAATAGCATAACAGAATGCCCTGCACGAATCCCAAGGCAGCTATTTAAAAAGAGTCACTCAAAGTCACTGGGCCCTATTACAATACTCTGGCCTAAAACGAAATAAACACTGAACAACATAAAATAAAATTGCGAAATTTCCTAATTAGAAATTAACTAAGGTAAGCGCTGCTTTATTTGCCCTCTTCAAGTCCATAACCAAAATCCGGATTAAGCCCAATGTTTCATTAATTCCTGAAATTAGATTAAAAACATCAAATTAGCTAAATGAGCCCAAATAATAAAACTGCCTGATTAATTGACAATTAAGACCAATCAGTAATTAAAATGGTGCAAAAAAGGTTTAGAAAATAGAAGAAAATTATGGCACATCAGTAGGTTTATTTGGCTAGTGGCTAAAACAACGAAGGCCTAAATCATCTCAATTAATGCATGTGCAACAAGGAATGACAAGAGAAGCAAGACAAAACCTAGAGTAATCTAGCACAAGGGTGAAATCACACATGAAAGAGTATGAATGGAATAATGCAATCCATCCACAAAATCCCCAAAACACACAAGGCATAATTCTATCACAAATGATCCACCTCAAAAATTTCAAGCTTACTTATCACTTCCACAATTGCAACAATAGTTCACATCAAGCATGAAACCTCTCAACTAAAAATGATACATCTCTCTCAATTTATAAAAATTATAAATCCTATGAAAAACATGAAAAGTGCCTAAATTCAACGAAAACATTAGAAAACAACAGATGCAAAATACGTATACATATATATATATATATATATATATATATATATATATAATTTTATGTATGTAAAAACAATAAAAACAGTAAAACAACAAAACAAAAAACAGAAAAAAAAATAACAAAACAGAAACAACATATAGATACAGAAAGATAGACAAAACAAAATATAGCTAAACAGAAACATAAAATAGATACAGAAACAAAAGTTAAAACAATACAAAAAGAAAAATAACAACAGAAATAGTAAAAACAGAAAACAAAATTCTGAGAACAGAAAATAGGAAACAAATTTTTCAAAACCCTCCCCCCACACTTGAAATGCATATTGTCCTCAATGTGAGCATGTAATGAAATGCAAACAAAGAGACAACATATAAAAGAAAAGGGAAGGAAACTCCTCAAGTGCCATTCAAGGCACATCATCACATAAGATTGGCAAGACCAAAGAGAGGTCCACCACGAATTCCTCCTCCACTTGGGGGCTCTCATGAAAAAGCTTGAGTTGGTGACCTTTCACTTTGAAGAATTTTTCAGTAACTTCATTTTTAATCTCAACTGCGCCATTGGAAAAAACATTAGTAATAACAAAAAGATCATCCCATCTAGATTGAAGTTTACTAAAAATAAGCTTGAGGCGAGAGTTAAACAAGAGCACTTTTTGGCCAATATGGAACTCTTTCCTAATAATCTTAGAGTCATGGAACCTCTTCACTTACTCCTTATAAATCTTTGAGTTCTCATAGGCACCTAAGCGAATCACTTTAAGTTCTTGCAACTGAAGCTCCCTTTCCATACCCGCTTCATCAAATGCCATGTTACAACTCTTCATTGCCCAATAAGCACGGTGCGCAATCTCCACCGAAAGGTGGCATGCCTTACCAAAAATCACTCGATAAGGAGACATCCCCAAAGGTGTTCGGTAAGCGATCCTATGGGCCCATAGAGCATCCTCAAGTAGCTTGCTCCAATCCTTCCTATTGGCACTACCTTCTACAACACTCGCTTGATCTCTCTATTAAAAATCTCTGCTTACCCGTTAGTTTGTGGATGATAAGCTGTAGCAACTCTATGCATAACCCCATACTTCTGAAGCAAGGATGCCAATGACCTATTGCAGAAGTGGCTCTCCAGGTAACTAATAATAGCTCTAAGCACACCAAACTTGCAAAAAATGTTAGATCTCACAAAACCACACACAACTTTAGAATCATTAGTTCTAGTGGCCTTAGCTTCAACCCACTTGGAAACATAATCAATAGCAAGTAAGATATATGAAAAACCATGAGAAACAGGAAATGGACCCATAAAATCAATACCCCAAACATAAAAAAATCTCAGAAAAAATAATGGGTTGTTGGGGCATCACATGCCTATGTGTAATGGCCCCTTCCACTTTTTGACATTACTCACATGTGGTGGAAAAATGATGAGCATCACTAAAAGTGGTGGGCCAATAGAACCCACAATCTAAGATCCTCCTAGTGGTCTATTGAGGACCAAAATGACCATCGATAGGTGTGTTATGACAAAACTATAGAATATACTGAATCTCATGATCGGGCATACACCTGTAGATCACTTGGTCACCACCAAACCTCCACAAGTAAGGATCATCCCACACATAGTATTTGGCATCACTCATAAGTTTATCTATTTGAGATCTAGATATATGCGGTGGGACAACAGATGCAACAGTGAAATTCACAATATCAGTAGACCAAGGTTTGACATGTGATGAATGCAACTGCATTAAGTGCCCATTAGGGAAGTTATCCCTAATAGGGAGGGAATCAACAAGTCCCTCAATCCTATTCAAATGATCAGTCACCACATTTTTTGCACCACTTCTGTCTCTGATCTCAATATCAAACTCCTGAAGAAGCATCTACCTGATCAATCTACGTTTAGCATCAAGCTTCTTCAATAGGTACGTCAAGGCTGCATGGTTAGTATAGACAGTAATATGGGAGAAAAGCTAATAAGATCTAAATTTATCTAATGTAAAAACAACAGCTAAAAGCTCCTATTCGATGGTGGTGTAGTTAACTTGGGCTCCATCTAGAGGCGTGAGGCGTAAGCAATGACATGTGATAGTCTATAACTCTTTGCGGAAAAACAACCCCAAGTGCATAATTGGAGGCATCACACATGAGCTCAAATGGAAGCTCCCAATCCGATGGCTGCATGATGGGAGAGGTGGTAAGCCTCCTCCTTAGCTCCTCAAATGCCTCTCTACAAGACTGGTCAAGCACAAAATTTACGTCCTTCTGAAGAAGCTTAGACAATGGCAGGGAAATCTTGCTAAAATCCTGGATGAATCTCCTATGAAAACTAGCATGTCCAAGAAAAGAACGTACTTCCCGCACATAAGCATGGTAAGGAAGAGAAGTAATAACATTGATCTTTGTGGATGATAAATCTTAGCATATTCCCTTTAGATGCCACAAGAATGAAAGGTGTGACTCTAGCACATGGGAAAGGAATATGCCACAAGAATATGCCAAAAGGGGCAAAACTACACACACCCATCCAATAGCTAAGCTCACACCCATGCCAAAATACACAAAAAATACAAAAAAAGTCCCTACTACAAAGACTACTCCAAATGCCTTGAAATACAAGGCTAAAACCCTATACTACTAGAATGGCCAAAATACAAGGCCTAAAAGAAGGAAAACCTATTCTAATATTTACAAATAAGAGTGGACCCAACCTGATGGAAGCTTGCTTGAGAAGCTTCTATGGAGGCTGG
Source organism: Glycine soja (assembly GCF_004193775.1). Classification (NCBI taxonomy): domain Eukaryota; kingdom Viridiplantae; phylum Streptophyta; class Magnoliopsida; order Fabales; family Fabaceae; genus Glycine; species Glycine soja. The sequence continues at coordinate 1,136,614 of NW_021143573.1, forward strand.
ATCTTTAAGCTTCAATGAGGTCCTTCAATGGTGATTTTCAACCATGGAGATGCAGCAGAAAATAAAGGAGAAGAGGTGAGAGGAGGCGCCATCCACTAGGGATTAAGCCATAGAAGGAGGAGCTTCACCACCGAGAGAGTGCCTTGGATAAGAAGCTTAGAGAGGAAACTTCAATGGAGGAAAAGAATGAGAGAGAGAGAGAGAGAGGGGGGAACGAAATTGAAGGAGAAAAAGAGGGAGAGAAGTTGAAATTTGAAGTGTGTCTCACAAGACTCTCATTCATCAAAGTTTTAACAAGTGTTACACATGCTTCTATTTATAGCCTAGGTAGCTTCTTTAAGAAGCTTCCTTGAGAAGCTTCCTTGAGAAACTTCCTTGAGAAGCATTCTTGAGAAACTTCCTTGAGAAGCTAGAGCTTAGATACACACACTCCTTTAATAGCTAGGCTCACCACCTTGAGATGAGAAGCTAGAGCTTAGCTACACACACCCCGCTAATAGCTAAGCTCACCCCATGCCAAAATACATGAAAATACAAAAAAGTCCATACTACAAAGACTACTCAAAATGCCCTGAAGTACAAGGCTAAAACCTTATACTACTAAAATGGCCAAAATACAAGGCCCAAAAGAAGGAAAACCTATTCTAATATTTACGAAGAAAAGTGGACCCAACCTTGGCCCATGGACTTAGAAATCTACCTTGAGGTTCATGAGAACCTTAGGGCCTTCTTTAGTATCTCTAACTCAATCCTCTTGGAGTCTTCTATCCAGTACCCTTTAGGGATAGAATTGCATCACAACCTTGGCTCATGGGCTCAGAAATCTACCCTGAGATTCATGAGAATCCTAGGGCCTTCTTTAGCAGCTCTAGCCCAATCCTCTTGTAGTCTTTTATCCAATACCATTGGGGGGTAGGATTGCATCATCCCCTCCCCTTGGAAAGGATTTGACCTCAAATCTCGATGTTCTTGATACTTTGGGCTCGTTCTCTTGACACCTGTAAAAAGAATAAAAACATATATTATTAGTGGTGTTGGGTATGTTAGAGTAGGGTAAGGTCTAAAAACCCCTTTTCCTGGGCATCTTCCCATGAGGGAACATGGTTCCTCACCAACTCAATGAGTGGTGCTACAAGTATAGAAAAATATGGGACAAACCTTTTGTAAAAGTTTGTTAAGTCATGGAAGCCCCAGATTTCCCTTATACTTGGTGGAGTGGGTCACCCAGGAAAGACCTTTATTCTTTTAGCGTCCATGGGAACCCCTTGATCACTATTTAAAAATGTAAGAAAATTAATGTAATAAAACATACCTTTTTTTGTATTTTCATGTTGATTATTCCTACAAAAAAGTACGACAAACCTAAGGTGTCCTATATGAGCACCTAGGTTTGTATTGAAACCAAAAATAAGAACAAACCTACCTAATGAGTCCCTCTGTACACGAATCATGAAGATGTTGGGTGCATGAATGATTTTACAAAAGAGGGTTGCACCTCTTAACATATTCATCATATCACCTATTTTAGGGATTTGGTGCCTAATAATACCTATTTTGGGCACCAACAAAGCACAAGGATTTAAGCTCTTACCAACCAAACCCTCATCCAATAACTCCTTTACTTGAAGAGTAACTTCAAGCCCAAGAGGTATGGCAGTGCTAAGCGAGATATCCCTTGATAGAAGAGGTAGAAGGATTGTTTAAGAAGGAGTGCTCTTTAGATATCACCTTTTGTTGCAAAATGATTTTCCTTCTTAACAATCTTCTTGGAGGAATCCTTTTCCTCTTTTTCCTTCTCCTTGGCCTTTGAAGACAAGGCCTTACTATCCTTCTTTTTCTTTTGTTTTTCCAGTTTTTCTTCCTCATCCCTCTTATCATCTTTGCGCTTAGAAGGTGCAGCTCCTAAGATGCCATGACCTTGATCTTTCTTTGAATAAGAGTGAGAGCCATAAGATTTTAAAGTAGGCTTTCTTTTAAGTTGTTGCTTTACCATTATGCAAAGTTGGACTAGGTCATCTAGGTCCCTATATGGAAGGAGCTCAACCTTGTCCCTCACTTCCATATTAAGTCCACTAAGGAACCTAGCAATACTTGTTCTGTCCTCCTCCATAAGCCCAACTCTCAAAAGGAGTAGTTCCATTTGTTTCCTATACTCTTCAATACTTATACTCCCTTGTCTAAGCCTTTGGAGCTTTTCCATAAGCTCCCTTTCATAGTACAAGGGGAGATGCCTCTTCCTAAGGACACTTTTCATGTCATTCCAATACTCTACTGGAGGATCCCCATGAATCCTTCTTTCCCTAACAAGGGAATTCCACTAATAGAGAGCATACCCTTGGAAGCTAAGGGTAGCCAAAGGAACCTTTCTTTCCTCTCTTGTATGATTGCAAGCAAAGAGTTGCTCAACCTTCATTTTCCAATCTAAATAAGCCTCTACATTGTCCTTCCCATAGAAGTATGGGAGGTTAATGTTAGCCTCTTGAGGCTTTCTTTCCTTTGCTCTCCTATGGGAGTGAGGTCTAGGATGTGACCTATGCCTTCCTCTATAATAGTCATTAAGTTTTTCACTTTGGCTCTTACAAGAGTCATGACTACTATAGGAGGCATGTTTTTCTTTTTTTTACTCGTTTAGTATTTTCCTAATTTCCTCTTCCCTTATTTGATCCCTCTCATATTGACTTATTTCTACCCTCTCTTTTCCTTTTTTCTTTCCATAACTTGAAGGAACTCAACTCATCCAATATTCTACGTACAGGGTCCTTATGACTAGTACCGTTACCATTAACACTAGATGAACGATGGCTCTTGTTGGTTCCTAAGTTGTGGTTCTTTCTTGTTAGGGGTTTGCAAAATGTAAAAGCTAGGGTTCAAAAGAACTCAAGATAAGCATGATAAGAAAGAAGAAAGTATTATGCAATAACAACATAAACTAGGCATGACTTGTAAAGAACATAAGCTGTGAAGGTAAGCAATAAATTAAAGTGCAAGAAATGTAAATTAGGCGGATCCTACGAGTGTTTGGATGACCTCATTTAAGGTTCCCAACAAAACCCTCACTATCCTAAGGGAAACTTGACTAAAATTATTACACATAAATGGAAGTAGGGTGACCTATTGGAGGCTCCCAACTTACTTCCAATGAAAGACCTTTTTTTACAAAATTTGAAAGCAATGAAGGTAAACATACAAGTGTCCAATTATAAGTAAATTGCCAATTACAAAATTAAAAAAAAAGTTCTCAATTTTGGTGGTCATTCTCTCTTTGGTGTTTCACTCAATTTGGAGTGCTTCTTAGTCCAATAGCTCTTAAGGTGGTTGGCCCCTTGCTTCTTGACTCAAATTCTTCAATGGATGGCACCAATCCTCCTTTCCAATTCCCTATATGGCAACTCTCAAACAAGGAAACAAAGAGACAGGCAATAACCAAAGACCAAAAAAATGAAATGAAATCTAAACCAATAAAGTTTAACAAGACAAATTTTCAAGGATTATTAAACAATTAAAGAAATGAAAAGTACATAAAAGCAAGTTAGGACTCAAAGTGAAACCTAGAATGACTCTAGAGTTGAGTAAAAAAAAAACTAAAGAAAGGACTTAAGAAACCTTTAGTTTTGACACTTGTTTTCACACTACTTTTCAATTGAAATTTCAGAACTAAGATTAGTATAAAGTAGACACTAATTCTAGAACAAATTTTGAGCCAAAACAACAAGCACACTTCCCTTTCACTTTTTATTTTATTTTCTTGGACACTGATTTTTTCTGCCAACTTGTATGATTTTTCTTATTTTTTTCCTTTTATCCAAATCAATTGGTTCTTTTTTCTAGTTTTTGTCCAGATGTTTAGAAAATTCGGTAAAAAGTTCAGCTCCAAGTTTGTAGTGAGAAATGCCCAATAAGTTTTACAACATTTAGCATGTTAAAAACATTTAGCACAAGGCATGTTAGGAGATACATGGAGAAAAATGAAGAAACAACAACGAAGGAGAAGGTAAAGCTGAAAATTGATGAAGGTTTAAGAAGCACCTACTTGAAGCTATTGTGCTCTAATACCACTTGATGGAAGCTTGCTTAAGGAGCTTCTATGGAGGCAAGATCTTTGAGTTTCAATGAGGTTATTCAATGATGATTTTCAACCATGGAGATGTAGTAGAAGATAAAGGAGAAGAAGTAAGAGGAGACACCATCCATTAGGGAATAAGCCATGGAAGAAAGAGCTTCACCACCAAGAGAGTGCCTTGGATAAGAAGCTTAGAGAGGAAGCTTCAATTGAGGAAAAGAAAGATAGATAGAGAGAGAGAGAGAGAGAGATGGGGGAACAAGAAATTGAAGGAGAAAAAGAGGGAGAGAAGTTGAACTGTGAAGTGTGTCTCATAAGACTCTCATTCATCAAAGTTGTGACAAGTGTTACACATGTTTCTATTTATAGCCTAGGTCACTAACTAAATGAAATTCACTTTGTGAATTTTGTTTTCATTTCATGTGAATGTAAGAGGAATATTCCAAGGATATGCCAAAGGCATCTTAGAATATTTCAAGAATATGCCAAAGGAATCTTAGCATATTCCCTTTAGATGCCACAAGAATGAAAGGTATGACTCTAGCACATGGGAAAGGAATATGCCACAAGAATATGCCAAAGGGTGGAAAACTACACGCACCCCTCCAATAGCTAAGCTCACACCCATGCCAAAATACACGAAAATACAAAAAAAAAGTTCCTACTACAAAGACTACTCTAAATTCCCTGAAATACAAGGCTAAAACCCTATACTACTAGAATGGCCAAAATACAAGGCCTAAAAGAAGGAAAACTTATTTTAATATGTACAAATAAGAGTGGACCCAACCTTGGCCCATGGGCTCAAAAATCTATCCTGAGGTTCGTGAGAATCCCAAGGCCTTCTTTAGCAGCTCTAGCCGAATCCTCTTGGAGTCTTCTATCCAATACCCTTGGGGGGTAGGATTGCATTAGGATGCCTTAGTCTCTTTTTCCGGGTTGGGAATTATAGATTGCTTGTAAGGATTCTTGATGCATAGTGGAAATCAATTTCAGGTTGTGGATTAGATAACTGGATTGGCTTATCTAGAAATAAAGAGTGACTTAGTATAAATTTTTTTGTCTTTGTCTCTTGATTCATATCTTTCACTCATTCAAGGTTTAATCAACCCATCACGAGGGATGACAACCTTTAATCGAGTGTGCATAACTTGACTTCAAAATTATTTATCTTTCCCTTTTTATATATTTTTTTTTATTTTTTTGGGGTCGACAAGGAGGCTGCCCTAGCTCCTACGTATCCTCAGGTGCGATGAGGAATTCAGACCTACGTAGTTCTTTAAGTCTGAATGTTTGTGTGTTAAATTGATTTTTTATGTTTTTGAAAGATTCATTTTAATTGCGAACAATAAGTCGTTTAAGGCGTTGGATCTTGAAACGATGTTTTAAATTTTGAAAAGTGGAGAGAATCGTTAAGGTGTTGGACCTTGAAATGATCTCAAGTGATATTTGAGAGCTGGTTCCTTCAGCCTAAAGTCATTTGAGAGCCAAGGAGAGTCAGAGGCTAGCTTGGGCGAGCTAGGGTCCAGGAAACGCAATACTTTTGCCCCTCCTTTTTGGTATCTTTCTCATTCTTGATCAAAACATTGAACGATCTTTTGTGTTGTGCGGTAACTGGTGTCGAACAACGTAGTTCGACTAACGAGAATCAAAACGTCAGTGAATGATAGACCCTGGACGAAATTAGGGTATGACAGTTGCCCCTCTTTACTTATCTTTTATTGGAAATAAAAGGGAAGTAAAGATGAGGACACTAATTTCGTTCGAGTGACCTTGCTATTCGACTGGGCAACTGGCGAAAACCAATGAAGAAAAACCTGTAAACATGAGGACATTGAAGTCCTATAAAACGCACAAAGGGAGGACATGGAAGTCCTATAGAACAGAAGACATTTGAAGTTTTTTTCCAAAGCATAGAAACAAAGGACGTTGAGTCCTAAGTAGCACCAAGTCAAGGGCATTGAGTCCTATAAAAGACAGAAGACGTTGAAGTCTTATATAGTATAAAAGACAGAAGACATTGAAGTCTTGTAAAATGTAAAAGGCAAAAGACATTGACGTCTTGTAAATGTAAATGAAGACATTGTAGTCTTTTGCAAACGTAAATGACTGAAGACATTGAAGTCTTTGAAATGTGAATGAAGACAATGTAGTCTTTTGAAAGCGAAAATGACTGAAGAAATTGAAGTCATTGAAATGTAAACGAAGACATTGTAGTCTTTTGAAAGCGTAAATGACTGAAGATATTGAAGTCTTTCAAATGTAAACAAAGACTTGTAGTCTTTTGAAAGCGTAAATGACTAAAGTCATTGAAGTCTTTGAAATGTAAACGAAGACATTGTAGTCTTTTGAAAGCATAAATGACTGACAACATTGAAGTCTTTGAAATGTAAATGAAGACATTGTAGTCTTTTGAAAGCATAAATGACGAAAGACATTGAGGTTTTTGAAATGTAAATGAAGACATTGTAGTCTTTTGAAAACGTAAATGACTGAAGACATTGAGATCTTTGAAATGTATATGAAGACATTGTAGCATTTTGAAAGCGTAAATGACTAAAGACAATGAAGTCTTTGAAATGTAAATGAAGACATTGTAGTCTTTGAAAGCATAAATGACTGAAGACATTGAAGTCCTTGAAATGTAAATGAAGACATTGTAGTCTTTTGAAAGCATAAATGACTGAAGACATTGAAGCCTTTAAAATGTAAATGAAGACATTGTAGTCTTTTGAAAGCATAGATGACTGAAGAAATTGAAGTCTTTGAAATGTAAATGAAGACATTGTAGTTTTTTGAAAGCGTAAATGACTGAAGACATTAAAGTCTTTGAAATGTAAACAAAGACATTGCAGTCTTTCAAAGTGTAAATTACTGAAGACATTGAAGTGTACGAAATGTAAATGAAGACATTGTAGTCATTTGAAAGTGTAAATGACTGAAGATGTTGATGTCTCTGAAATGTAAATGAAGACATTGTTGTCTTTTGAAGGCGTAAATGACTGAAGACATTGAGGTCTTTGAAATGTAAATGAAGACATTGTAGTCTTTTGAAAGCTTAAATGACTGAAGACATTGATGTCTTTGAAATGTAAATGAAGACATTGTTGTCTTTTGAAAGCATAAAAGACTGAAGACATTGAAGTCTTTGAAATGTAAATGAAGACATTGTAGTCTTTTGAAATTGTAAACGACTGAAGACATTGAAGTCTTTGAAATTTAAATGACAAATGACTTTGAGTCCTATGAAAGCATAAAGATAGAGGACTTTGAGTCCTATGAAAGATAAAGGCGAGGACTTTGTGTCCTTGGAAAGATAAAGCGAAGGACTTTGAGTCCTATGAAACAAGCCAATTGGCACTAGTACCAAAAGGCTTAACCTTATGAGAAAGCAAGAGATTGACTATTTGAAAGGGCCTCTCATCCTAAACTTAGAAGATAGGACATTAGATTTGGGAAATTGGTATATAAAGAGAAATCTACGCACTTATAGTCTAATATGAACATGATTTTTGGGATGCAGATGCATGAAACCTTCATCTTGTAATGCTAGTAATGCAACAGGTTTTGAATCATGAAAATTGTGTAATGCTCATGAGATTCTTTCCTATTTTTGTGATTTTGATTTTGATTTGATTTTTTTTGTTTTTTTTGTTTTTGTGGAAAACACAGATTGACTGTCTCTTTCTGAAAGACATGATAACTCATGAGACTTCATCCTATCTTTTTGCATATCTCTTCGGGGACTCCCTCAGAGTGTATGTTTTGTTTGATTTAGTCACTTGACAATTTTGGAGTGACGACAATGGAGCCGTTTGACATTTAAACATTCAACTGAAATATTAATCCTAGGGTTTTCCCGTTTCTTTTTAAAAACTTCGATTATTCTACACAGCAAAAAAACATAAGGCTTTATTGGTAATGGAGCCGTTGAAGGATGGCAATGGATTGTCACACTTTGGAATGTGACCAAGTGAAACTTTCCTGAATTAAGATTGTAAAGTGATGCCAAGGGTTTGTTGATCCTGCTAAAACTTGATGACTTGGGCTAATCCCAAAAGAGTTTCTACAACAGAGGCAACCCTTGGATTCAAAAGGAATCCTAAGGAGTCTACATGAGCAACTAACATCAAATGTGTCCTACTATCACAATTGTCTTTTGTCAATTTCCATGAGCTCCTGGTCGAATGAGTTTTCTTCTCAAATGTGCAAGTGCGAAACCTCGAGGATTCTCTTTATATATATATATATATATATATATATATATATATATATATATATATATATTCTTTTTCAACAATCACAAGCATATGTGGGTTTCATTTCAGAATACCAACTTAAAAGCAAAATTAGCCATTCCTTGATCCACATGGGCCTTGTCGCAACGTGCCCTTTTGCGGGCGAGCGAAGGCGAGGCTCACGGGTGCGCTTTCCAAAGGAGGAAAGATGCGCGGAGTCGCCACCAACGTTTATTTGTGGAAAACGTCGGAAAAACCGAAGGAAAACGGTCAAAATGAGAATTCTAAGTTCGGGAGTTATATGTACGTTTGAGGAAGGTATTAGCACCTCTCACGTTTGTCTCAAAGGACAACAGCCTATTTTTTAGAATTGTGGAATTGTGTTATCTTAACTTTTATTTCTTTTTATTTTTTTGAGGTCGACAAAAGCGGGGCTCTTGCTCCTACGTACCCTCCATCAAAGAGGAAATCAGACCTACGTAGTTCTTTCTTATGCGTGAATCAAGTGATTCTTTTTACTTGAAAGGTGATCATTTTAAGGCTTTGGACCTTAAAAATGATCCATTTTACTTGGTAAGAAACTAAAATGATAAACTTCCAAAACCCTATTTTTTGTGGACAAGCTTGACTAGGCGAGTTGATTTTAGCCTTAGTTTCACTTTAGTTATTAGTCAATTCAATTAAGAATGAGAAATTCCAAAGAGAAAACGTCCGATTGATTTTTCGCTTTATTTTACTAAAGGTATTTTTTTGATTATTATATTATTATTTTACCTCTTTTTTGATTTCCAACGTAGTTACAGCACGATCGAACGGTCAGAATTCATTTTAACCGAAATTAACGGATGATACAATTCAAATGATTGGTGGAAATTTATTTTATTTTTAGATTAGGCGAGAAATGACTTAAATAAATGACTGAAGCACGTCAAAAGGGGGTATAGAAAGTGAATGAAAATGAGAATAAAAATACATGAAACAAAATGTGGACCCCCACGGGTACATAGAATGAATTGAAAAGCTCGGTTTGAGGTACTTACCCGTTGAAGATTGAAGAAAACGAAGAACGAACGATGAATGTTGAAGAAAGGTCGAGAATCTTCGCGTAATTACTCACGGAAACGTTACGGAAACGTTACGGAAGCGCCTCGGCTTGGATTTTCTTCATGGAAATAATTTTCCTCAGCAATTTCGAGAGAATAAGAAGTGCCAAGAAGGCTGAACCCCTTCTCCCTTCACTCCTCCCCCTATTTATAGCAAAATAGGGGAGGAGCTTGCCACCCAGCTCGCCCAGGCGAGCAAGGTTGCTTCCTCCAGAAGCAACAACCTTCTGGAGGAAGAATCTGGAAGGCCCAAGTGGGCTTGATTGCTATTTGTACCCCCCTTTTTACTAAATGCACCACCCCTTTATCTTTTTTGGTAATTCTTTTTCCGTAACGTTACCAAACTTTACGAATTTCGTAACGATACTTATTTTCCTTCCGCAAGGTTACGAATCCTTACGGATTATGTATTTACTCTTTTTTAGCTTTCGAAGAAGTTACGAAAACTCACGGATTGCGAAAAACACCTCCTTTCGATTTCCGTCACATTACGGAATTTTCACGGATTGCGTAAGCCTGCTTCCTTTTGATTTTTTGGCACGTCTCGGGACTTCACATATTGTGCAACAAAGGGTGCCCAGTATCTCGAAGCGGCCAATCAAAGGTTGTATATCATCAAATAATAATCCCCGGACAAAATAGGGGTATGGCAGTTGCCCCTCTTTACTTACCTCTCATCGGAGATAAGAGGAAAGCAAAGATAAGACACTGATTTCGTCCGTCCTGTCCTTTCCGTGATGACGATTCTCATCTCTACTCCTTCTTTTTTTGTTTTACAACACAAAACAAAATACAAACAACAACAAGAACAACGAATATAATATACATATACACATATACACATGTTTGGCGAAGGAACCGATCCGGAAAATAACAGAAAAACATATTTCCCAGTCACCAGAGGCTCCGCACTTGATAATGGAGGACACATGAACAGCGCTAGGCAATGACATTCATGGGTCTCCGAATAAAACTGGAGAATGGAGGATTGCACTAGAGGGTCCACACTTAGGCAATCATGAAGCATAGCTCCAAACTCGAAGGTGGAGGACACATGAACAGCGCTAGGCAATGACATTCATGGGGCTCCGAAAAAAGTGGAGAATGGAGGATTGCACTAGAGGGTCCACACTTAGGCAATCATGAAGCATAGCTCCAAACTCGAAGGTGGAGGACACATGAACAGCGCTAGGCAATGACATTCATGGGGCTCCAAAAAAAGTGGAGAATGGAGGATTGCACTTGAGGGTCCACACTTAGGCAATCATGAAGCATAGCTCCAAACTCGAAGGTGGAGGACACATGAACAGCGCTAGGCAATAACATTCATGGGGCTCCGAAAAAAGTGGAGAATGGAGAATTGGCGAACAGCGGTAGGCAATGACATTCGCGGGGCTCCAAACTCGAAGGTGGAGGACACATGAACAGCGCTAGGCAATGACATTCATGGGGCTTCGAAAAAAGTGGAGAATGGAGGATTGCACTAGAGGGTCCACACTTAGGCAATCATGAAGCATAGCTCCAAACTCGAAGGTGGAGGACACATGAACAGCGCTAGGAAATGACATTCATGGGGCTCCGAAAAAAGAGGAGAATGGAGGATTGCACTTGAGGGTCCACACTTAGGCAATCATGAAGCATAGCTCCAAACTCGAAGGTGGAGGACACATGAACAGCGCTAGGCAATGACATTCATGGGGCTCCGAAAAAAGTGGAGAATGGAGGATTGCACTTGAGGGTCCACACTTAGGCAATCATGAAGCATAGCTCCAAACTCGAAGGTGGAGGACACATGAACAGCGCTAGGCAATGACATTCATGGGGCTCCGAAAAAAAGTGGTTGGCAGGACCGAACGGTTTACCGGGTTTTTCCACCTGCAAGGAAAACATGGTTTTTGTAAAGAAAAATAAATCATTCGCGAGAGCACCATATCTTAGAGAAACAATATTCTTGTGCCAAGGGTAATCTTCCTTGTAACCGAGAATGAAGGGCAGGATGTCAACTTTTAGCTTTTAAATGAACATGCAGGGGAAACATCGGGCTAAGCTGAAAATAAATCACTCATAGTGTATAAAACTCACAAGGCAAGTGTTTTATCCTATTCCCAAACCATAACTGCACCATGACTTTATTTTGCACACGACTTCCAATCGAATCAAAGATCAAACGTACGATCACGGACCAATAGGATTTTCTCGAGGGTAGTGTTTTTTGGAGAGGAAGCTGGGTGTTTCGGTATTTTCCTCTTTGTTCAGGTGGGGTGGGATATCGCCAGTCGAGAACGACCTTGAATGGCAATCTGAAAGGAAGAGACACCAAAAATGGGTTTTCCTTTGCCGGCAGTCACTTACCCTGCCGAAAATTTATCTGGTCTGAAGAATTTCTGTCCTCTCTCTTCCATTGATTGAGAATTGCTTCTTTTCCATTTTTTACTTCCTTTCGACCTTTGATTGGGAATCCTTCTTTTTATTTCTTTTTTATTGTTCTTTTCTTTATTTTCATCTTTTTCTTTTTCCTTCTTCCCATTTCTTCCTTTTCTTTCTTTTCACTTCTCCTTTTCCACCCCTTTCTTTGGGAAATCAGTTTTAGCATTCTATTTGCTCTCCCTTGAGGAGATTCCGCTGGCCTTTGCTTCGGGGGAAAGGATGAGGATTCCTTTTTTATAGGCCAAGGTTCAAAAAGGTCTAAGGTTGTGTCTCAATGGGGTCTTTTATCGTGGGAACCCCAATCTTGATATCTGGGGCGAAACAAATTTGGGTGTCAAGGTGTCGATTTCGGGTCGAACTTCCATATTATTCCATAAGGCACGCGTGACAATGATGATTTGAAAACAACGTGCAAAATTAGTCATGGCTACAGCCAGGTTGGCACTCAAGCATCCTGTTTATGGCATTGTGATACTACGGTTGGGAATCTACACAAACAGACCCAATGTTTCCAAATTATGTTCTTTCATCAGTTCAATGAATTCATCCATTCTTATCTCGGTTTATTCCAGAAAATAAACTCTTAGCATCAGTCCCTTGTTTCCAGAAGATACGTTTGCTCTTTACGAATGATTTATACTTCTTAACTATAACATGTCGACCTTCGAGGTCTTCCTTTCTTTTTCCTTTTTTGTTTCATTTTTATATTCACAAAACTATACACCCATGGCCCTCTATGAGGAAAACTTTTCTTTGTACATCTACATTCTTATACATGACAAACGTTTTCTGTACACGCATTGGAACTCTTTCTCTTTACGTCACACGGTCTATATACAAACCCTATTTACGTTCAAAGATTTTTTTATTTTTCCCAACACACACTTATGGTTCATACAAAAGTTTCTTCATATACACTCGTTGCTCACACACACAAGAATTCCTTTCCACGCATCATTTACACACAAAAAATCCTTTTATACACATTTTCGTTTTACACATATATATAAATAAAAACCTTTTTCTTTTCTTTATGAACATGACTTTTATTCACAACACTTCTTTCTTTTTATTAGGATTTTTGGTTCATTTTATTTTTAGGACGACGTTCCTAAATGAAAAACTCTACACGGTTCCGGAATTTCAACAAACACTATTGACAACCACGATGTAAGCACTAACGCAATAGTCCAAACAAAATATATGCACAAAACAAATGACAATCGCGACATCAAAAAACAAACGTTAGTCCCTCAAGTCATGTAAATGATAAAGGATGAAACATAAAAGAACATGAATCTGGGGATCCCACAGTCATGTGGCTCCGCATGCCACTGGTCTCTTGGGACACGGTAACAAAAAGTGAGGTGGTCGACAAAAGCAGGGCTTTTGCTCCTACGTATCCTCAATTTGTGATGAGGAACTCAGACCTACATAGTTCTTGATAACTGTGAGACTAAAAATAGTCTCGGTGCTTTCTTCACCAAAATGCGAACATGCTTTAGTAAAGAGACAAAACTTCCAACTGATCAGAGCAACATATGCTTTTTGGATGAAAAACAATGTGTCTATCGGGGAAGAAGAGTATGCTGATGAAATTTTCTCATAACCGTAAATGAGATTTTGGATGTTAGCGTTTCGTTTCTAAATGACCATTTAGAGGAAACATTGGGTCCAACAAAGATAGGAGAAAATCACTCAAAGTGTATCAATCTCACACAGGTAAGTGTTTTATCCTAATTCTGAACCATAGATATGTCATGACTTAATTTTGCAAATAATTTCCTATCAAATCAAAGATTACATGTGTGATCATGGATCAATAGGACTTATTTTGGGAATGGTTTTTAGGTGGGGAATTTGGCTTTGAGTGTTTTTGCCTTTTCCTTTTCTGTTGTTGTTTAGTGCGTGGCGAGAAAGTCGCTAGCGCACAGGATTTTGGTTGGCAATCAAAGGGAGAGGGCCACTTTGGGTCGTGGTTTCCTTTCGTTTTTGTTTACTTGGTGACAGTTCTGTATTGTTCAGATATTGTCTGGTCCGAAGACCTTTCTGCATATTTCTTCCGTTTTCTTCCGATCCTTGATCGAGAATTTTCCTTTCTTTTTTTTTTTTTGCTTTCTCCCACTCTTTCATTGGGAATTTTCTTTCTGTTTTGTGTCTTCTCCCTTTCTTGGATTGGGAATTCTCTCTTCTTTTTTTTGTGTCTTCTCCCTTTCTTGGATTGGGAATTTTCCTTCTCTTTGTGTTTTCTTCCGAGGGTAAGGATTATGGCGAGTTGGGATTTTGGCTCAAGGCTTGTAGAACGGCTGGTCATGATACATGTCAGGATTTGGCAAGCGGTTCGGGGATAAAGGGGATGTCCCCACATTATTCCCATGATACACATGCAACAAATGATGATTAGGAAATTTTATGCAAAACTGGTCATGCATGCACCCATGTGGACACTCAAGCATCAAGTTTTTATGGTCATGTGACACTAGGGCTCAGGATTTATTTTCCCTATTTTAAGTCGACCCAGTATTTCCAAAATATGTTCTTCTATCAATTTGTGCATTCATCCGAGTCTATCTTGGGTGTTCGAAAAACTTTTCACAACATTTACCCTTCAAATGTGTACACACATTTTTTTTTCAAAAATTGGTTAAGATCAGTAAAATCTTTCAAAGAAAAGTCGGAAATTATCTCTTTTCACAAGCATGCTGTTTTTTAGCTAGACAACTTTTTATTATTATTATTATTATTATTATTATTATTATTATTATGATTATTTTTTCTTATTCTTTTCTTGCTCACTCTCTTTTTGCTCTCTCTTTTTTTCATGAGGTATTTTGCTACCTAAACATACGTATAATATTTTTGCTATATACATGCATATCCAAGGTATCTTGCTACCTAAACATACATATATATGTTTTGTGAGATATTTTTGCTATATACATGCATATCCAAGGTATCTTTCTACCTAAACATACATATATATATATATATATATATTTTGTGAAGTATTTTTGCTACATACATGCATATCCAAGGTATCTTTCTACCTAAACATACATATATATATTTTTTGTGAGGTATGACTAACTTCCGAGCTTGTGCTTGTTTTATTTAAATTCCTAGGATCATGAGCAACTAGGTGTGTCCTGCTATGACTTGAGAAACAAAAATTGATCAAATAACAAGCAGAGATTTAAAAGGTACTAGGTTGCCTCCTAGTAGCGCTTCTTTAACGTCTTGAGCTGGACGCTTGATGGCTTGTCGGTCACGGACCTAGTACTTTGCTTACCTTTGGCTCTGGACTTGGTCGCCTATTGCTCGGCCATGGGTCGTAAGCAACGCTCTAACCTTTTTGTGGATGAGCTGAGGTGAACTCTAGAGGTGATGGCCGTGCGTCTGTTGCCCGCTGCTGGCCATCCCCAGGCTGCTGTGGTGTTTCGCCCTGTGCCTGCCTGGGGGCGCAGTACTTCTTGATGAAAGCTCGATTAGTAGGGGGCTTGATGCCCTTGCTGGAGGTGGCATGCACTCTGTAGAACTGACAGAGACCCGTAATTAGAGCTTGACAACTCCAAGACCCCGTTGGACTTCTTTGGGTCCACTAGGTGTCTTGCAGGCGCGATCCCTGCAAACAATAGATGAAATCAGAAATCAGTTGAGCGATGTGCATACTTACCTATGATGACGTGACCTTGCCGGGGGGAATGGGCACCCTGTAGGACTACAGAGGCCCGTAACCAGAGCTGGAAACCCCAGGGCCCTGTTGGACTTCTCCGGGTCCACTGGATGTCTTTGTAGGTGCGATTCCTGCAAACAATAGATGGTATCAGAAATCAGTTGAACCATCTGTATACTTATCACGATGGCATGACCTCGTTGGGGGAACGGGCACCCTGTAGGACTGACAGAGGCCCGTAACCAGAGCTGGAAACCCCAGGGCCTTATTGGACTTCTTCGGGCCCACTGGGAGTCTTGTGGGCGCGATCCCTGCAAACAATAGATGACATCAGAAATCAATTGAACCATGTGCATACTTACCTATGTCATGACGGCACAGACCAACCGATACATCTGCAGGGGGAGATTGGCATTGTGGTCGCCGGGCAGAATGTTACTAAATAGCAACGTCATCCATATCCATGTAAAAGTGGTCATGTTGGTGCGCATGATCCACACTCGTCTTTTTGCAGCGGCACGGGTGAAATCTTGCCCCGGTATGCATAGTAGATGCGTGATAGCCTCCCTCTCTGGATGTGCTCGCACAGTTGGTCGCCCTCTAATATCAGGGGGTGGCCCAGGAACTGATAAAAGGAAACTACTGGCCCCTTAACCGGGAGCGCAAGTCTCGGTTAAGCATCTAAGGGCAAAGGACCTTATATTCTCTTAAGGTGTGGATATGGAGCACACCGAAAATGAGGACGCATAGCCCTCTAAAGGCGAGGGCATGCAACCCTCTGCAGGCGAGGACATATAGTCCTCTAAAGGTGATAGGTACTAGTACCCAAGGGTCCACCTTTATGAGAAAGCAAGAGATCGACTCATCGAGAGGGCAGGTCATCCAAAAAGATTGGACACGAGATGTAGGAAATCTATGCAGTTAACATGATTTTTAGGGATGCAGACACATGCAACCTTTGTTGTGAAATTTGGTAATGCTGACCGCACATGAAAGAATGCAATGCAATGCAATGGAAAGTTGTACAATGTTCATGACATTCTTTCCCTATTTTGTGATTTTGATTTTGATTTAATTTTTTTTTGGAAAACACAGATTGACTGTCCTTTTGAAAAAGGTGATAATTCATGCAACCTTATCATATCTTTTGCAAATCTCTCCGGGAACTCCCTCAGAGTGTATATTCTGTTTGATTAAGTCACTTGACCATTTTGGAGTGACGGGAATGGAGCCGTTTGACGTTTAATCAATCTATTGAAATTCCAGGGCTTGTCTCCCTTTTTTTTTGTTTAAAAACATCGACGGGTGAGAACTTTTGATCTGCCCCTATGTTCACTTGAGGCTCATGCACAATGCCCCTCATTGCCCCAGTGTAAGGCTTTGAGGTACCAATTGTTATCTTTCGTCATGACCTTGTAGCTGGGAACCTATTCGGTGAGAACTTCTAATCTGCCCCTAGGTTCGCTTGAGGTTTTTACATGGTGCCTTTCGTTGCCCTAGTGTAAGGCTTTGAGGTACAAATTGTTGTCTTGTTTTCACAACCTCGTAGTGAGGAAGAATGAAAGAAGCAGTTGATTCTTGCAAAAAGAATTTTCCAAGGACGAGAAATAGTTGAAGGATTTTTCAGTTGATGGATTAAGTCAAATGACTCCTATGTTGAAGCAAGATGTTTTGATGTCTTGATGATGCTAAAGGATCAAGTGCTTCTAAGTTTTACTCAAGACAAGAATCCAAGAAAATCAAGATATATGATCAAGTTGATCTCTAGAATCTTTAGGAAGAAGTTTCCAAATTGAAAATACAAAAGGTTTGACCAAAGAATTCTATCATTTCAAATTGAGATTTTCTCTCTGGTAATCGATTACCAGCAGATGAAAATGTTTATCACAGTCACTAGAAATTTGAATTCAAAATTTATATTGTGTAATTGATTACGCATGGATGGTAATTGCTTACCAACAGTTTATTGAACGTTTTAATTCAAATTTTAAAGCCTGTAATCGATTACACAAGTCTTGTAATCGATTACCAGAGGGGATTTTCAGAAAAATTTCCAAGAGACACATCTATTCAAATGTGTTATGAATGGCCATTCAAATGTTTTAAAGAGAGTTTTCATTGCCCAAATAGTTTTATCCTCTCAAAAGATTAAGAGTTTTTCTGAACTGAAATGTCTTATCCTCTCAAAAAGATTCCTTGGTCAACCACTTGTATATTCAATAAGGAATTTTGATTGATCTTCATTGTACAATCTATCTCTTTTAAGAGAGATCTCTTCTTCTCTTCTTCTTATTTCTGAAAAGGGATTAAGAGACCGTGGGTTTCTTGTTATAGAGGATTCCTGAATACAAGGGAAGGGTTGTCCCTGTGTGGTTCAGACTTTGTAAAAATAGTTTTACAAAGAGAATGGAAAATCTCAAGTGGGTTGCTTGAGGACTGGACGTAGCCACGGGAAGTGGCCGAACCAGTATAAATCAGGTTTGCATTCCTCTCTTCCCTTTAACTTCTTTTATTTATTGCTATTTATCTTTGGTTTAAAGAAGTTTATTTTGAATTGTCTTTTGAGTAATGCATGTTAAGGGTGCATTGTTAATAAAAAAGAGAGAGTGAAAATTTAATTGGAGAATAGTCTTTGTATCTTAATTCAACCCCCCCTTCTTAAGATAACTGAGGCCATTTGTCCAACATCCTATTCTTGATAACTCACTTCTTTCTAAAAAGACAAACTTTCCGGAATGATAAAATGAGCTCACATGAACGTCTTGAAAACACAGTCAATCAAATGCTTCTTTTTTTTTCTTTTTGAACTCTTTTTTTATTTTTTTTTTATTTTCAAACTTATTGGTTTTGAACTTTACTCGTTGTTTTACGGCACCCCCACCAACGTGCAAGACGAGTAATCTCTGATTGAACGGTCTTGGAAGTCCAAACTCAGGAGCACAGGTTGCTTGATCAAACAGACCAATGGCTTGCACCCACATTCCAGTGAAAGTTGAATATGCAAAGATGCGTTTGTGAGAGGATGAGGGACAAAGATATCAACTTTATCCATTTCATTTAACATTGTAACTGTGGTTTACAATAATGGTACAAACTTGAAAATCCTGATGAGTCATTAGAGACATTTACAACAGCTTTCAAAATTTCCCCATGTGTGGCATCTTTTGTCAATGTCAGGATTTACACGTGATTCTCCTCAAATTTCAGCCAGCCCGCATCAATTAGACCTTGCACCTTACGCTTCAGAGCCCTACAATGCTCAATGGAATGCCCCGGGGCTTCTCCGTGACAAGCACACGTTGCGTTCAAGTCGTATTCTCGGAGAAATGGAGGTTGATGAACCTTGGTTGGGGTTATGGCTACCATTGAATTATCAAGTAGATATGGGAGCAAGTCAGCATAGGACACTGGAATTGGGGTGAATTCTACAGGCTTTCTCGCTGCAAAATTCATTTCTTGGTTGGTGCTCTTGGTTTGTGCTAAAGGTGATGTTTGTCATTGGAAGTGTGGTAGACAGACTTTGTGGTTGATTTAGGGATGGCCTTTGTCGATAACTGGGCGGTGGGTAAGGAGAAGGTTAGTTTATTGGCTGAGTAATGACATTGTTGGGTTGGTGGGAAACTTGGCTGTATAGGAATGGCAATCATAGCATGGGCTTGTCCCTCATTCTCACCCTCTTCATTTGCCCTATTTTTTTTGGCATTTATCAAAGTATGATGATCTGATTTGCCTCTTTTTAGACTCACTTTGATCCTTTCGTCGGTGAATACCATATCATCAAAGCTTGAAGGTGTGTAGTCCACCATCTTTTCATAGTAGAATACTGGTAATGTGTCTACTATCATTATCATTTTTTCTCCGTCATTGAGGTGCCACTTGAGCTGCCAGGTCTCTCCGCCTTTGGGCGTATTCTTTGAAAGATCTGTGCCCCTTTTTTTGCACATATTTTGTAGTTGCATCCTATCCGAAGCCATTATACCGACACTGCCTAACGAAGGCAACCATTAGGTCCTCCTAGGAATGGACTCGGGAAGGTTCCAAGTTAGTGTACCAGGTAACAACTACCCCAGTAAGACTTTCTTGAAAGGAATGTATCAACAATTCCTCATCTTTTGCGTATGCCCCCATCTTCCGACAATACATCTTTAGATGGTTCTTGGGGCAAGTAGTCCCCTTGTACTCGTCAAAGTCCAGCACCTTGAACTTGGGAGGGGTGATGATATTGGTTTCTAGGAACAACTCTCTTTTAGGTTAGCAAAGGCATAATCTTCACCTCCTTAAATGGCCCTGAGCCTTTCCTCTAGATGATCCAACTTTCCCATTTCTGCCATAGCATGAGGGTTTTTACTTGTGGTGGAATGCAAGAGGTGTAGCTGGGGGTGATACTGAGGGTCATCCGAAGTGTTTTCAAGGGGTATACCACCAAACTGCTTGCCCTTCAGTGACATATCCGAGCCAAGGCTCGAAGTCGGCTAGATTGTGATGGGGAATTTCATGTGTCTCCCCCACGGTTTAGGAGGCATGTGCATGATCAGTTTGGGGTTGTTGGCTCTGAATGGGTATAGGAGTGGGGTTATTGACATTCTTATTGGGAGTGTACACCACATTGGGTGGCGTATAGTTGAGAGGCAAGCCATATGGCGGGAAGGTGTGCTCGTTTTGAATTTGCACATCATGGGGGCCACCCGTACTTCCCAAATCTTTGCCTACCATATCTGAGGTTGGATGATTCATTTGGTTGATGCCGGATGGGGACGTCGGGTTCACCTTAGCAACAACACTAGTAGCGGCAATTGCAACCGCATTAGCTTCCATTATCTTCTTCACGCTCATCATGGCCTCCATCATTGCGGCCATTTGCTCTTTCATGGCCTCCATGTCGGCCTCCATCTACTCTTGTACCTCCTCCGCTTTACCCATTACTCTAGCTCTAGCACAGGTTCAGTGAGGGCACCGTAAAGCATGCTCTTTTTTTTTTCTTTTTTATAACAATGATTAGGTTCTCTTTTTCTTTTCAAGGAAAGAATGCAATGAGCAATGCAACCAATGAACAACATGGATGTATGCGAATGATGCATAATTGAAGTATTGCGAATTTGTACACTGGATATGGGGTTGAATCAATTTAGATTTTCAACATGGTCCATGACATCTTCGTCAAGGTGAAACTAGAAGTAACAGGGACATCAGCAGCCCTAAATGTGTTTGGCAGTAGACGAAGCAGCGATGTAACACGATCTTTTGCCCCAATTTTTTTCAAGATGGTTACTTCCATACTTCAACTTGACTCGATGAACCTTTTCGTAAAAGCACGAGCTTGGTTCAACCCCATAACCCAGGAAATGGCAATTTTGATCGCCAATACTTCATCAACAATTCATAGGGATGAAAGACTCAGGAATATGCATGCAATGTATGGAAAATGTAATTATGAGATTGAGATGCCCGAAGAAACATCCTTTCTTAGTTAAACATGCATTAGGTACCATGTTCAATCATTTTGTTTTTAAGTGAAATGGGTTTATGATCCCAACATGGTTGGCTCATGGTACCGAATATATGCAACTAAGAATGCAGCGTGAATTTTCGTGCTTCCCTTTTTTTGTTTTTGTTTTGTAGAGGAAAATACAAGGATCATGTATGAGCAAACAAAAAGTATGTTGAACGCATATGCATGATGATGCAATGACTCATGCAAAATGGGAATGTGATAACGGACAAATGCAGGAACGATATGTTCATTATGATGCTGAAGAGATATTTATGCGGTGCATGATATGAATGCATTTACGGACACGAGAGCCCGGAAAATTATCTCCTCTTACTTGCACACTTGGGGGTGCAGTGCCCCATGTGTGCAGTTAAGAAGACGATATGGATCTTCCGACTTCCCACGACCAAAGACGAGACCCACATACAACGCATATGTGACGACATGATGCAGATGCGCAAAAGCGCAACAGGGGGATGCACAGAGTACGACAATATCCATAAATAATTACAAGCAAAGGCGTATATGACATTTAGGACTACATGCATGGCAGTGTTTAAAACGACACACAACGTGTTTGCTCTATGCCCCTATTTTAGGGACCTACAGGATAGTATCTAGGGGTCTCTAATAACTACTCCCAATGATTCATAACTCAAATGGCCGTTTTCTAGAGGTATCATCACTCAAGATAATAATATTGTGGCGGTATGGAATACCAGCGACAACATATTATAAAGAGAGAAAGCTCTAGACGAGGTTTCACTATTATCAAGCAAGTCGGAGACCTAGCATGATCATAGATTCACCTCCACTCCTTGGATTCCCATGAACCCGGGTATAGGGCCCCTTTTTTACTCAAAACCGTGGGTGCTTAGTGTAAAAATGTGAAAAAAAGACAGTAGTTATTTACACTTTACACAGTTCAATAAATGCACACACAAGGTTTCACAATTCCACAATTCCTTAGAATAGGCCTAACTCACAAAAATAGTCCCCAGTGGAGTCGCCAACTGTCGCAACGTGCCCTTTTGCGGGCGAGCGAAGGAGAGGCTCACGAGTGCGCTTTCCAAAGGAGGAAAGATGCGTAGAGTCGCCACCAACGTTTATTTGTGGAAAACGTCGGAAAAACCGAAGGAAATCGGTCAAAATGAGAATTCTAAGTTTGGGAGTTATATTTACGTTTGAGGAAGGTAGTAGCACCTCTCACGTTTGTCTCAAAGGACAACAGCCTATTTTTTAGAATTGTGGAATTGTGTTATCTTAACTTTTATTTCTTTTTATTTTTTTGAGGTCGACAAAAGCGGGGCTCTTGCTCCTATGTACCCTCCATCAAAGAGGAAATCAGACCTACGTAGTTCTTTCTTATGTGTGAATCAAGTGATTCTTTTTACTTGAAAGGTGATCATTTTAAGGCGTTGGACCTTAAAAATGATCCATTTTACTTGGTAAGAAACTGAAATGATAAACTTCCAAAACCCTATTTTTTGTGGACGAGCTTGACTAGGCGAGTTGATTTTAGCCTTAGTTTCACTTTAGTTATTAGTCAATTCAATTAAGAATGAGAAATCCCAAAGAGAAAACGTCCGATTGATTTTTCGCTTTATTTTACTAAAGGTTTTTTTTTTATTATTATATTATTATCTTACCTCTTTTTTGATTTCCAACGTAGTTACAGCACGACCGAACGGTCGGAATTCATTTTAACCGAAATTAACGGATGATACAATTCAAATGATCGGTGGAAATTTATTTTATTTTTAGATTAGGCAAGAAATGACTTAAATAAATGACTGAAGCACGTCAAAAGGGGGTATAGAAAGCGAATGAAAACGAGAATAAAAATACATGAAACAAAATGTGGACCACCACGGGTACATAGAATGAATTGAAAAGCTCGGTTTGAGGTACTTACCCGTTAAAGACTGAAGAAAACGAAGAACGAACGATGAATGTTGATGAACGGTCGGGAATCTTCGTGTAATTACTCATGGAAACGTTACAGAAGCGCCTCGGCTTGGATTTTCTTCATGGAAATAATTTTCCTCAGCAATTTCGAGAGAATAAGAAGTGCTAAGAAGGCTGAACCCCTTCTCCCTTCACTCCTCCCCCTATTTATATCAAAATAGGGTAGGAGCTTGCCACCCAGCTCGCCCAGGCGAGCAAGGTTGCTTCCTCCAGAAGCAACAGCCTTCTGGAGGAAGAATCTGGAAGGCCCAAGTGGGCCTGATTGCTATTTGTACCCCCCTTTTTACTAAATGCACCCCCTTTACCTTTTTTGGTAATTCTTTTCCGTAACGTTACGAAACTTTACGAATTTCGTAACGATACTTATTTTCCTTCCGCAAGGTTACGAATCCTTATGGATTATGTATTTACTCTTTTTTAGCTTTCGAAGAAGTTACGAAAACTCACGGATTGCGAAAAACACCTCCTTTCGATTTCCGTCACATTGGCTCCACAAACTCAATTTCAAATTCAAGTGAAATATGAATAGAAATTCAAATTGTTTTTACCTTCTTATAGAAATTTCAAACTCAATTTGGCTCCACACCTAGTTTATCTTGTTATTGCATAGTACTTTTTTCTTTCTTATCACGCTTATCTTGAGTTCTTTTGGAACCTTAGCTTTTACCATTTTTACAAACCATCAACAATAAAGAACCACAACTTAGGAACCAACATGAGTCATCATTCATCTAGTGTTAATGGCGAGGGTACTAGTCATAAGGACCCTCTATCTAGAATCTTAGATGACTTGAGTTCTCTCAAGTTATGCAAAGAAAAACTTGAAAGAAAGGAAAAAGGAAAAGAGAGGGTAAAAATAAATCAAGATGAAAGGGAACAAATAAGGGAAGAAGAAAGAAGGAAAATACTAAAAGAATTAAGAAAAGAAAAACATGCCTCTTATAGTAGTCATAACTCTTGCCAGAGCCTAAGTGAAGAACCTTGTGATTATTATGAAGGAAGGCATAGGTCACATCTTGGACCTCATTCCCATAGGAAAGAAAAGGAAAGAAAGCCTCAAGAGGCTAACGTTAACCTCCCATACTTCCATGGGAAGGACAATGTAGAGGCTAACTTAGATTGGGAAATAAGGGTAGAGAAACAACTTAAAAGAAAGACTACTTCAAAATCTTATGGCTCTCACTCCTATCCAAAGAAAGACCAAGGTCAAGGCATCTTAGGGGTGACACCTTCTAAGCCCAAAGATGATAAGGGGAAGACAATAGAAAAGCAACCCCTTAAGGCTAGTATGCAAGAGAAGACTAGCTCCATGAAGTGCGTTAAATGTCTTGGAAGATGACACATTACTTCTCAATACCCCACCAAGAAAACCATGATTATGAGGGGCCAAGACATTTATAGTAGCCAAGATGAGGCTACTACTTCACCTTCCTCTAGTGAAAGTGAAGAAGCAAAATGGGAAGAATCTAGTAAAGAGATCTACCCCCAAGAAGAAGGACAACGTTTATTGGTTAAGGAGGAGTGTCAGGAGGTAAGTGTCTCCTCCAAGAGGTTAGCTAAGAAGGAAAGTCATTTTGAAATAAAGACAAATATTGAAGAAATTTCCCCTCTTAGACATCCTCCACATTTTCTCCTTTGTAAAAAGACACTTGTTAGCATTACCACATCTCTTAGGCTTGAGTTTATTCCTCAAGTAAAGGAGTTGTTGGATGAGGGTTTGGTTCGCATGAGCTTAAATCCTTGTGCTTTGTTGGTGCCCAAAATAGGTATTATTAGGCACCAAATCCCTATAAGAGGTGGTATGATGAATGTTTTGAGTGGTGCAACACTCTTTTGTAAAATCACTCATGCACCCAACATCTTCATGATTTGTGTACATAGGGACTCATTAGGTAGGTTTGTTCTTATTTTTAGTTTCAATACAAACTTAGGTACTCATATGGGACACCTTAGGTTTGTCATACTTTTTGGTAGGAATAATCAACATGAAAATACAAAAAAAGGTATGTTTTATTGCATCACTTTTCTTAATTTTTTAAATAGTGATCAAGGGGTTCCCATGAACCCTAAGAGAATAAAGGTCATTCTGGAATGGCCCACTCCACCAAGTATAAGAAAGATTTGGGGCTTCCATGACTTAACAAACTTTTACAAAAGGTTTGTCCCATATTTTTCTATACTTGTAGCACTATTCATTGAGTTGGTGAGGAACCATGTTCCTTCATGGAAGGATGCCCAGGAAATGGGTTTTCAGACCTTACCTTAATTCAACACACCAAACACCACTAATACATATGTTTTTGTTCTATTTACAGGTGTTGACGAAAAAAGCCCAGAGTTTCAAGAACCTCGGGATTTGAGGTCAAATCCTTTTCAAGGGGGAGGGAATGATGCAATCCTACCCCGCAAGGGCATTGGATAGAAGACTCCAAGAAGATTGGGCTAGAGATGTAAGAGAAGGCCCTAGGATTCTCATGAGCCTTAGGGTAGATTTTGGGCACATGGGATAAGTATGAGCCCGCTTATCATTGTACATATTTGATTAAGGTTTCATTATTTTTGGGCCTTGTATTTAGGGCTCCATAATATAGGTAATGTACCCTAGAAATGTATGATTTTTCAGCCCTTGTATTTTAGGGCACCTAGACTAGTTTTTTGTATTAGGGGTAGTTTTGCAATTTCACATGCATTAAGTGAATATTTGATGTGTGTGGTTGGAAATAAATTTAATTGAATTGGGAGAAGCCCAATCCAATTAAATTTTAGAGGGAGAGGTGAGGATTTGCTTGCTATACGCCATTGCCACATCATATAGTCACACTTTGTGCATGTCCTTCATGGTTTACATGCCTCATGACACCTAAGCACACTTAGTGGTGAATCTTGGATTAGTGGGTTGAACCATAGCTAAAATTCACTAATCATAATTACTGAAATTTTGGCTCCAAAAATTCAATTTCAAATTCAAGTGAAATTTGAATAGCAATTCAAATTGTTTTTGTTGTTTTTTACAAAACAAATATGATTTGGCTCGGAGGGGGTAGCAAGGGATAAGTTAGTGTTTGGGATGTTGAAACACAGTCATGTGTCATTTCAAATCTTGACTATATACTTTTGTAGTTTGGATTTTGGGAGCAAACCTCTGGGAAACATGCTCCTGATTGTTTTTTTTTCTTTTTCTTTTTTATTTTTATTTTTTATTAACCTTAACTTTTGCCTAAGCCGCCCTTTCGGGTTTTCGACCTACCGGGTGAGAACTTCTGATCTGCCCCTAGGCTTGCTTGAGGCTCATGCATGGTGCCTCTCATTGCCCCAGTTTAGGGCTATAAGGTATTTATTGTTGTCTTTTGTCATGACCTTGTAGCAAGGAAAAATGAAAGAAATTGTGCAGGTTCACGAAAATGAATTTTCAAGGACGAGAAATATTTAAAAGATTTTCAATTGACAGATTAAGTCGAATAACTCTTGTTCTTGATGAATCACCTTTCTCTCAAAAAAACAACTTTTAAGAATAATGAAATGATGTCACATGAATGCTCGTACTTCTTATTTTTTATTTGAAACATAGTCAATCAAACATTTTTTTTACTCGTCGTTTACGATACCCTCACCAAACATGGAGAATTAGCAATTTCCAATTGAACAGACTTGGAGTTCAACTCAGGAGTGCAGGTCACTTGAGCAAACCAACGACTTATATTCACATTCCAATGAAAATTAAATAAGCAAAGATATAATTGTGAGAGAATGAGAGACAAGGCCATCAAATTTATCCATATTATTAGCAT
The DNA here is from genome assembly GCF_004193775.1 of Glycine soja. Lineage (NCBI taxonomy): Eukaryota > Viridiplantae > Streptophyta > Magnoliopsida > Fabales > Fabaceae > Glycine > Glycine soja. The sequence goes on from NW_021143573.1 coordinate 1,163,362, forward strand.
TGTGATTGTTGTTTATAGTAATGGCATAAACCTGAAAATCCTAATGAGTCATTGGAGACATCTAACAACAACCTTCAAATTGCACCAAGCATCATACATAGTATCGCTTGATGACATCAGAATTCACGAGCGATTCTCCTCCTCGAATCTCAGCCAGCCTGCATCAATCGGACTTTGCACCTTATGTTTCAGGGTCATACAATGCTCAATGGAATGCCCCAGAACTCCTCCATGATAAGCACATGTTGCATTCGAGTTGTATCCTCAGGAAAATGGAGGTTGAGGAATCTTTGCTGGGATTGTGGCTACCATTGCATTATTGAGTAGATATGGGAGTAAGTTAGCATACGACACCGAAATTAGGGTGAATTTTACAGGCTTCTTTTCTGGAAAATTCCTTCCCTGGTTGGTGTTTTGATTGGTATTAGGGGTGGTGTTTGGTCATGGATGTGCAGCAGGCAGGTTTTGTGGCTGATTTAGGGGTAACCTTTATGGATGATTGAGTGTTCTTTGCTGATAGGGTGGTGGGTAATGAGAAGGGCTGATATTGGTTGAGTATTGATATTGTTGAGTTGGTGGGAAATTTGGCCATGTAGGAATGGCAGTCACAACATGGGTTCCTACCTCCTTCTTATTCTCTTCATTTGTCCCAGGCTTCCTATTCATCAAAGCAGGAAAATCAAATTTGCCTCTTCTCAGATCCACTTCGATCCTTTCCCCAACAAACACTAAACCTGTGAAGCTTGAAGGCATGTAACCCACCATCTTCTCATAGTAGAACACCGGTAACGTGTCCACCATCATTGTTATCATCTCCCTCTGCATCATTGAGGGCACTACTTGAACTGCTAGATCCCTCCACCTTTGGGCGTATTGCTTGAAAGATTTATGCTCCCTCTTACACATATTCTGTAGCTGCATTCTATCCGTAGCCATATTAGAATTGTACTAATACTGCCTAATAAAGGCAACCATTAGGTCTTTCCAGGAACGGACCCAGGAAGACTCCAGATTGGTGTACCAAGTGACGGTTGCCCCAGTAAGACTTTCCTGGAAGAAATGCATCAACAATTTTTCATCTTTTGTGTATGCCCCCATTTTCCTGTAGTACATCTTCAAGTGATTCTTGGGGCAAGTAGTCCCCTTGTACTTATCGAAGTCTGACACCTTGAACTTCGAGGAATGACCACGTCGGGCACTAGGCACAACTCGGCCATGTCAACAAAGGCATAATTTCCACCTCCTTTAATGACCCTCAACCTTTCTTCTATATGATCAAATTTTTCCCTTTCTACCATGGCAGGAGGCAGTCTTTCCATCGCAAAATGTAAGGGTTGTGGTTGTGGGCGATACTGAAGGCCCCCCAAAGTGTTTGGCAAGGGTATGCCACCAAACGCTTGCCCCTCAGTGGAATATCCGAGGTGAGGCTCGGAGTCGGCTAAAGGGTGGTCTTGGGGTACTTCATGTGTCTCCCCCATGGGTTAAGGGACCTGTGCCTGACCAGATTGGGGTGTTGGCTCTCAATGAGTATGGGAGCCCAAAGTGTTTGGCAAGGGTATGCCACCAAACGCATGCCCCTCAGTGGAATATCCGAGGTGAGGCTCGGAGTCGGCTAGAGGGTGGTCTTGGGGTACTTCATGTGTCTCCCCCATTGGTTGAGGGAGCAGAGTTATCGACATTCTCATCAGGAGCATGTGCAACATTGGGTGGTGTATAGTTGGGAGGCAAGCCATTGTTGGACAAGTGGCCTCAGATATCTTAAGAAGGGGGGGGGGGGGGTTGAATTAAGATATTACAAATTATTTCCCCAATTATAAATTCTATTTAACTTTCTATTCAAGTTATAAATTCCCTTAATAACGAATTTCTTAAATAATGATTCAAAAGAACAATTTGAATATGAATATAAAAAAATAATAAATAAAGGAGTTTAAGGGAAGACAAAGTGCAAACTCAGATTTATACTGGTTCGGCCACACCCTTGTGCCTACGTCCAGTCCCCAAGCAACCCGCTTGAGAGTTCCACTATCTTGTAAATTCCTTTTACAAGTTCTAAACACACAAGGACAATCCTTCCTTTGTGTTTAGAATCCTTTCACAACAAGAGACCCTCGGTCTCTTAATCCTTTCACAACAAGAGACCCTCGGTCTGTCAATCCTTCCTATCTCCTTCTTTGCTTTTATTACACTTGTCCGATTCTCTTTGATGATTTAATTGTTTTTAATCTTTTAATTGTGCTACATTGAGGACAATGTGTTGTTTAAGTATGGGGGGGAGTGTTCTTTGGTTTTGCTAGTTTTGTTGGTTTTGTTAATTTGTTAGTTGTGTTAATTTGTTAATGTTGTTAGTTTCGTCGGATTTTCAGTTTAATATTTTGGGTCAATTTTGTGTGCACGTACGAATTTGCATGTTTTTCTTTGAATTATAGGATATGTTCAAGAAATGGGTAATTGTTTTGAAAATAAAAGTTCTTGACATTTTGTGACTTGAAATCCTTGATTCTTCTCTACATGTCATTATAGTTTTGAAAGCTCAATTTGAAAGTGATGAGTTTACCTTTGTGAGAATTTGAGCCATCCATCATCATAATCATTTGGTGTGTTTTGCCCCATTGATTGCTTGCACAATAGCCTTGGCTTGATTCTTGTTGATGCGTCCTAATTCACATGCATATTTGGAAATGATTGAGGCAATTTTGTTCTTATAAGCTTCTAGCCAAATGGACTTACCTTGAATTAATTCCTTTGATAGCCCTTTTGAGCCTTGTTTCCCTTTCCTTGTTTTGAAGCTCACTACAAGCCTTAAGTGAAAAACCAGGATATCACCATATCCTTAAGGAATTTTGGAGCTTTGGAATTGTTTTGGGAATAAGTGTGGGGGGTTTTTGTTTCATTGGACAACTTGTTTTGTTGGCTATGCTTCATGATGTATTTTGGGCCATACTTGATGTACATTGTATATTGGTTAAATGTTGGACATGCTGAATGAAATGTTGTTTCTCAAAGGCTATAGAATAAAAAAAAAAAAGAATAAAAAAAAATATTCAAAAAAAAAATATTCGAAAAAAGAAAAAGAAAAGCAATAAAGTTGAGTGAATAAGATCTTAAATGGCACAAGAATGATGAAACTCTTGGTTCTACTCTTCATGTTTAATTTTTATCTTTACTTCTTTTTATTTTCTTATTTTTTTCTTAATATGCACTTATTCCCCTTTGCTCCTCTATTCCTTTGGGATTTAGCCACTTATTCCATATTTCTCCATACCTTGTCCTTGGCCCCATTACAACCTTAAAAGACCTTTTGATCCTCATGTGCTTGTGTTTGTGGGTTGATTGTCAATTTTAGAATCTTGCCAAGTCTATGTGGTGTTTGCTTTCATGGGTGCTTTGAGGGTAAATAGTAGGCCTAGACACTTGAGAGATAGAGTGTATATCTTGTGAGGCTTTATCACTTTTCATTCTTGAGCTGATTAACTATTTTGCCATGATTGGGTTGCTTGGATGATTTTCATGAATGTCTTGACTTTTTGGATCTCCTTATGTTAGATGTTACCCATTCCTTTCATTCCTTGATGTTCATTGAGAAATATATGAATGTGTTTGTTTGTCTCTCTTTGATATCCTTGGATTTTGTTCTTTGTTTCATTTTGCCCAGGAGTGCAAAAGGCTAAGTATGGGGGGTTTTGATGTGCCATCATTTTGTTCTATTTTCTAAACCCTTTTTGCACCATTTTAATTATTGATTGGTCTTAATTATCAATTAATTAGGCAGTTTTATTATTTGGGCTCATTTAGCTAATTTGATGTTTTTAATCTAATTTCAGGAATTAATGAAACATTGGGCTTAATCCGGATTTTAGTTGTGGACTTGAAGAGGGCAAATAAAGCAGCGCTTACCTTAGTTAATTTCTAATTAGGAAATTTCGCAATTTTATTTTATGTTGTTCAGTGTTTATTTCGTTTTGGGCCAGAGTATTGTAATAGGGCCCAGTGACTTTGAGTGACTCTTTTTAAATAGCTGCCTTGGGATTCGTGCAAGGCATTCTATTCTGCTATTTTCATTATTCAAAGCTTTGGTTTTAGGTTTTCACGTTTTTCTGCTCCCTTGTTACAATTTTCGTTCTTAATGCAAATTTCTGTTTTCTGCTTCTAATTACGAGTTCATTCGTGCTTCTTCTTCTACTTTCATTTACGTTTCTGTTCATTTACGTTTTTGTTCATTTATGTTTCTGTTTCATGTTTCATTTGCGTTTTCTATTTAAATCCATGGAAGGCTAGATTTTCTGGTGTTGTTTCCTTTTGATGACGAAGCCCAACTCTCTTTGAGGTTTCGCTTGTAATGTGGGTTCCTGGCAGTTTTCCCTTCACCAGTTATCCCAATTTCTTGAATATTAATCAGTGCACGCTTCGTGTTCGATTAATTGCCTCTGAGCCTAACTTGTGTTCATGCTTAATGGATGAAGGGCTAACTAGTGTATGTGGTGCCTAATCACATATTGAAAACCCTAAGTTGATTTTCGCTTAGTAAATTGAAACAGGGTTGGATTAAGTGGTTGACTGTTAGGGACGAATTTTCCATAACCCAGGATAAGAGAATGGCTTCTGAATCAGAGGAAACAACCCGTTTTTCATATTAGTATTTTCATATTCCAGTTTACTTGTTCTGCTCTTTAATTACCAAACAACCAACCCCCCCCCCCAATCGTTACTGTTACTGCAAGTATATTATGAACATTTGGTTTGTCACTGCTCGTTGGGAAACGACCTAGGATCACTTCCTAGTTACTGCATTTTCATGTTTATTTGATTCGGGTACGGCCTCGATCACTAAGATGATGATGGAGGCGGTGGTGGTGGATCAAAGCAAGTACGGATGAAGGAGACATCTTCTTCAACTTTGGTGATCCTTGATTCCATGGCATCGAACCGCATGTCGACTTGCAATTCCATGGCATCAAACTTGTCACCAACAAAAGTCTGAAGTCCATCAAACTTGTCCATAAGCCTTCGAAGAAGAGTGGAATTATCTTCAACTGGTAGGTTTCCTTCTTCATCAGCGGGTTGAGCGCCCTTTTTGACCCAAGAGCCATCATGCTCTTTGCGGTAACCAAAAGAAGCAATCACAGCAGCACCAATTAAAAAAGATCTCTTGATTGGAACATAAGGTTCAGAATCAAGAGGAATTTGAAAATGGCGGAAAAAGAGAGTGACAAGATGTGGATATGGCAAAAGTGCATTTAATCGCAATGCCTTATGCATGCGATATCTTACAAGATGTGCCCAGTCAAGTTGACGCTCGGTATGAAAGGCCCATAACAAGATCTTCCTCAGAAACCTGGGCAAGATTGGAAGATCGTGGAAGCAAAATCCGCACAATCAGATAATGAAGGATACGGCTTTCAAAAGCCAATGAGCCGACAAGAAGGCGTCCGGTCATATCCGCATTGTTGGTGCAAACCAACTGGCGGGCATCATGTGCAGAAAAATCAAACTTCCAATCGTCATTCAGTGTACCTTCAAATGGTACACCGTCACTGGACAATTGGGTTAAGTCATGGAAAAAGGATTGGTCAATGACCATTTTTATCCCAAAAACCTCAGAAATCAAAGTGCTATCCTGAATTTCAAGATTACAATAAAAGGCTTTAACCAATTCAGGATAAACAGGCAATTGTAATGACATGAAAGGTATGAGACCTAAATTCTGAAATGCTTGAATGCAATCAAAGGTTTCAGCAGAAAAGAATTCCATATCAATGAACTTAGGGTCAATAATGGAACGAGATTAGAAAAGATTTGAATACCGTTTCTGCTGTTCTTCAGAAGAAAACAATGTGGAAGAGGATAATGAGGGTGGAATTGGTGTTGTGGATGCGCTAGTGGCTTTGGAACGATGAGCTCTTGAAGTCGAAGTGGAGGCGGATGAACCCTTACGTTTCTTTGATGATTCTTCCATTTGAAGGAGTTTTTGCAGATTTCAATTAGTGAAATCAAAAGAAAAATGAAAAAGAAGAAGATTGCAATTTACGGGAGTCGATTTGATGAAGAAATGAGTGAGATAGGAAGGTTTTGAGGTTTGGGAATGGAGGAACGTCGCAAGGAGGAAGGGGCTACGCAGGGGTTTCTGGAAAATGTGATATTTATAGAGCAGGACGCGTGGTAATCGATTACAAGTAATGGTAATCGATTACAGGAGGAGGCAGCCTACTGGTAATCGATTACATGAATACTGTAATCGATTAATGGCCATCTGTTCTAGTGTAATCGATTACAGTATTCATGTAATCGATTACCAGAACAAAAAAATAGCCTTTTTGTGGCGTCCCAAAATAATGACTGGTTTAATAGTAATGATTTAATTAACAAAAACCATGGTATTTTTTTTTTTCTTCTTCTTTTTCTTTTTCATTTCTTTCTCTTTTCACTAAAACAAGTTTTCGAAGGAAAATCCTCACTACAGAGTCCTGAATGGCCAGTTCACAACTCTGTTCGGAGTCATTTCTTTCTCACTGCTCATAATCTCTAAACTATTTTGCTTTTTCAAAAGAAAGAACGTACCAGCCATTACTTTAGGTCGTCACGTGAAAATAAAAGAATAAAATACGGTCGATAAACTCTTTTACAAATAAAGTTACTAACGCTTTCTTTTCAAAGAACAAGATCGATCATAAATGCATTCATCATTTAAAGCTGTCCAAAATATGGGAGTTTTACAAAATATATAGTGTCATCCAGAGCAAAGGTGTCCATAGTGGTGGCTTCAGCCACATGTATACAATCATCAAATGCCTATACATCAGGTCTACCCATACAAAAACAAAAGAGTAAACCTAACAGTTAGTCCTAGATACACCCACCCTCAAAAAGTATACAAAACTAATCCAAAAAGCTGTCCACTAGGATGAAGAGCCTCCGCTGATCGCCATCTCCCTCGGGCCGCTATCCTCCGTAGAGTCTGCCTCAGATGCCGACGCGACTTCCTCGGGAGAATCCACCTCAAGAAGTGGATCCTCATCACCCTCTAGAAAGTCAAGGGCATCCACAGCAGGCTCAGGAGGTAGCTCCTCCAGGTCCTCCTCAGGGTCTTCCTCGGATGACGTTACCTCGATCACTTGAACAGGCTCCACTAGACGATATGGTGTAGGCGTGGGTAGTATCCACTCCACAGTGCGCTGAAGCGTCCGTGCAGGTTCATCTGGATGCACCAAAGAAGTAGCCGTGAATCGAATGGTGCCCCGAAATCGGCACCTCGTGTTGCCTTCGAGGGTCTCCCAAGCTCCCTCTAGGCACTCCATCTCTACTCGATCACGGATTAGCTGCGCCGCCATCACGATCTACAAGAAAGAAGAAAAAAGGGGTAGACTCTTTCACAAGAATCTAACTACGCTGCACACAATGCATCTCATAACCACTACATGACGTTAAAAGAAGTATCTTGAGGCTTTCCATCTCTGGTAATCGATTACACAACCTTGGTAATCGATTACCAGAGGCTAAACTTGAATTACACAGCCTCAGAACATGAAATATGCAAAAATACACTGTGTAATCGATTACACATGCCTGGTAATCGATTACCAGTGACCCATTCCTCTGTGTAATCGATTACACAGGCTGGTAATCGATTACCAGAGGCTCCCTAAGTTTCCTGACTTCGTTTTCAAGCCTGGTAATCGATTACACCCCTTGGTAATCGATTACCAGAGACCATCTTAGCCTCCTGTCCTCAATTTTAAGCCTTGTAATCGATTACTCACCCTTGGTAATCGATTACCAGAGGCCACAATCCACATATTACACAAAATTCACAGCTGGCCAGCCACCACAAGCCTCCTTGCTTTGTGGTCTTGTTTTCCTTTTATCTGTTGACTGCCAGGAGCTCGCCTGCTTAGGTACATCACAGGTTCTCACTGACCGACTATGCCCGGGTTGGGTCGGGATTGGTCAAGCTTGGTTTTGGGCAATAGCACCCCACCTGACGTCCCCAAGGTCTCCTGACCCCCGCGACATATCTCCAGGTACCACTCTGTGGTCAACAATAAAAGCAGGAAGTTTCACCCTTCAACACTTCCTCATCTCAAGCTTGTAGGATTATGGGGTACCCATCACATGTGGTACTAGGTGGCGGTCGGGCGATGGTGCACAACAAGTTTTTTCCACATCCACAATGCGCGCATAAACCCACCATCCCCTGTTGCCCACCTCCAACTGAGCTCACGTACTCCCACGTAGCCCATATCCTCGTTTCTCTCAACACCGGGTCCCCATCAATCCTCTCAAGCTTCCACAACATCCAAGCAAAACAACATTCAAACAGCACAAGCTATCACAGCCAAGCAAAACAGAGCAAAGGCAGAAAACTCTGCTCAACACATCAACCAAAATCACAGCTTTTCTCACTTAAAGACCCCAGTAACAATTCCTTCGTTCCAATTCGTTAACCGTTGGATCGACTCCAAATTTTTACTGGAAGTCTCTAGTACATAAGCCTACATTTTGACCGTTGGGATCTACTAGCAAACATCCAGAACTTATTCTGCACTAGACTTTCCACAGCCAACCACACACAAGCATTTTTCTGCACTTGTGCAAAATTCTGCTGCACAATTTCACAGCAAAAATTCTGCATAAGTGCAGATTTCGAAAATCACCCTTCCTCTCATCCAATCTTGCCCAAATCAAATCCTACAAGTCCCAAATCATGTATCAAACATGTCTAAACCAAAGCCAAACTTCAAACCACAGCAACACAAAATCTAGGTGTCCCAAAACCCCTCAATTCAATGGGTTTTCTAGGTTTGAAAAGTGAAATTTAGAATGAGGTAAGTTTGAAGCAAACTCTCACCTCACACAAGTCCATAACGTCAATCTAAACTTGCCCAAACTGGATTTACACCTAAAATTCCACCAAATCAAAATTTGACTCTTCAACACCCAATTCTTGCCCTAGAAATGGCTCTTGGTTCACTTTGGTCATTTGTTTTTCTCTCTAGCTCAGCCTAACCTTTCTCACATGTCCTAAATGACATTTCAAGCTAGTATTAACTCACTTTAACCTCCATTTACCACAGAATTCAGACTTAGCCTTCCAACTCTCAAAGTCTCACTCTTTTTCCACTCATAACATCACCTTCTCACTTTCTAACCTTGGGTTAGTTCTACCCTTTGTCTCTAACAAATTTCCATCAGCAATTTCAGCATATAAACATCACAAACATCATCACAAAAACCCTAAAACGAAATGGGTATGTCTAACTCATCCAAACATGGCGATTTCAACAAGTTTTCAGCAAATGCCTTCACAAATAATCATCACACAGCAGAAAACTAACAAAACCACCCATCATATCTCCCAAAACCCCATACCCACGAAATTTAAGAGAGAAAGAAGTCCACCCAAACCTGGATTTTCGAAGTTCCACTCGTAGCCACGCACTTCACGACTCCGAAAATGCTCTCCTTTCGCGATTTGGAGCAGAAATGAGCACCAAAGGTTGGAGCTTTGTTGGGGTTTCAATGGAGAATGGAGGAGAAGGAAAAAGCAACGTGAGGAAGAGAGAAAGCTGTCTGAAAAGATGAGGGCTGAGTGAAGAGAGAGAAAGGCTTTTTGGTTTTAAATAAAAAGGTTTTCCTCTTTTTCTATTATTTTATTCAAGCTCTGCCACATGTCCCTATTTGATTGGAGCAAAAAGGGCCCACTTTCTCTTTTTGACTGTGACCCATACTCAGTCACAAAAGTGAGAAAAATCTGACCTTTGAAACGCTAAAAATCCTGCCTCGATTTGCGTGCCATTTCTCTGGTTCCAGTTTCTCGCGTTTCTCTGCGTCCGTCGGGGCCAGTTTTCGAAAGCAAGCAATATATATATCAAAACGCTCAGAATAAAACCCCGAGCGTGGTTCAGAGGTTGGTTTCGTTAAATTCTAAGTCGCACGCAAAACGATGATTTTTAACTAATTAATTAAGAATTAACCCATAACCTCTCAGTTATGGATTTCTCTTCCTTAATTAGTCTAACCCGCGTATCTTGCCCCCCACTATTCCTATTTCTACCAAGAACATATAGGCATAGACACTGAATAATACTTATATATATAATCATCCAAAATACATCGTTTCCAAAAATTCCGGATAGAAATTTCCAGGATGTTACAATACTCCCACCCTTTTAGGAATTTCGTCCCCGAAATTTAACTACTCTATGAACAAACTTGGGTACAATTCTCTCATCCTATCCTCCAACTCCCATGTAGAATCACCCTCATCGGTTCCCCACTGCACCTTCACCAACGCGATCTCCTTTCCTCTCAACGACTTCATTCTTCGGTCAGTGATCTTCTGAGGTTGTGCTTTATAGGTGAGGTTATCCTTCACCTGTACCTCGTCCACTGCAAGAATATGTGATGGATCCGGGTTGTACCGTCTCAGTTGAGAGACATGGAACACAGGGTGCAAATTCGATAAACTCGGAGGTAAGGCGATATGATAAGCTACAGGCCCAATCTTCTTCAAAATCTGATATGGACCTAGATACTTGGGTGTCAACTTCCTAGCTTTAAGAGCCCTTCCGACTCCGGTTAAGGGAGAAACCTTCAAAAACACATGTTCTCCTTCCTGAAAATCTAGTGGCTTCCTCCTTCTATCATAATAGCTCTTCTGCCTATCCTGAGATGCTTTTATCTTCTCTCGAATCAACTTCACTTGTTCGTTAATCTGTTGTAGCATTTCAGGTCCAAGAAGTACCGCTTCTCCATCATCATGCCAACAAATAGGAGTTTTGCACTTTCGTCCATATAAAGCTTCAAAAGGAGCCATACCAATACTGGCTTGGTAACTATTATTGTAAGTAAACTCAATCAATGGCAAACAATCCATCCAGCTACCTTGTTGCTCTATAATACACGCCCGAAGTAGATCCTCTAGAGTCTGAATGGTTCGTTCAGTCTGACCATCTGTTTGAGGATGATAAGCTGAACTAAGCTTCAGCTTTGTCCCCAAGGCTTCATGTAGACTCGTCCAAAATCGCGAAGTGAACCTCGGATCCCTGTCAGATACAATACTAGAAGGAATTCCATGCAACCTTACTACTTCCTTGATGTACAACTCCACGAGTTTCTCCATTCTATACTTCATATTCACTGGGATAAAATGAGCAGATTTGGTGAGTCGATCTACTATGACCCACACAGCATCATGTCCACGACTAGTCTTGGGTAAACTAGATACAAAATCCATAGATATGCTCTCCCATTTCCATTCCGGAATCTCCAATGGCTTCAATTCTCCCGATGGTCGCTGGTGCTCAACCTTAGCCTTTTGACATGTCAAACATCTTGCTACATATTCGGCTACATCTTTCTTCATGCCATGCCACCAAAAACTTCTCTTCAAATCTTGGTACATCTTAGTCATTCCAGGATGGAAACTAAGACGACTTTTATGCGCTTCCTCCAAAATCTTAACTTTCAAATCATCTAGAGATGGCACACATATCCTCCCCTTGAATCTAATTAACCCGGTTGTGTCCTTATCAAACTCCACACCTTTATCCCCCATTATTTCCAACACCCTGCCTTGTAAAAACGGGTCATCCCCTTGAGCCTCGCGTATGTGATCTACAAATTCATTGGTGATCTGCAATGCTCCCACAAATAAGCTCTTGGGTCGCACCTCAATTGCTAGATTCAAATCTCGGAACTCCTCTATCAATCTCTGCTCCAAACTCATCATAGTCGCAACATGTAAAGATTTCCGGCTTAGCGCATCGGCTACTACATTAGCCTTTCCTGGATGGTAGGAAAGTCCAAAATCATAATCCTTAAGGAACTCCATCCATCTTCGTTGCCTCATATTGAGCTCCTTCTGATCGAACAAGTATTTGAGACTCTTGTGATCACTGAAAACTTCAAAACGAGTACCGTACAAATAATGCCTCCAAATCTTTAAGGCAAAGACCACCGCTGCTAGTTCCAAGTCATGAGTCGGATAGTTAACTTCATGAGGACGTAGTTGACGCGAAGCATAAGCCACTACTCTTCCCTCTTGCATCAACACACACCCCAAGCCTTGCCCGCTTGCATCGCAATACACTTCAAATGTTCTCTTAGGGTCGGGCAAAATTAACACTGGAGCTGTCGTCAACCGCCTCTTCAACTCTTGGAAACTTTGATCACACTTCTCATTCCAGACAAACTTCTCATTCTTACGAGTCAACTTAGTTAGGGGCAATGCCAATTTAGAAAATCCTTCAATGAATTTTCTATAATAGCCAGCTAACCCCAAGAAACTTCGAACCTCCGTTGGAGTTGTCGGTTGTTGCCACTCCATAACCGACTCCACCTTGTTTGGATCCACCGCAACCCCATCCTTGGAAATCACGTGCCCTAAGAACTGCACTTTTTCCAACCAAAAGTCACATTTTGACAGTTTGGCGAACAACTTCCTATCCCTCAGAATATGCAACACAATCCTCAAGTGCTTCTCATGCTCCTCCTTATTCCTTGAATACACTAGGATATCATCAATAAACACAACCACAAATTGGTCCAAGTAATCATGGAATATACGGTTCATATAGTCCATGAAAATAGCCGGAGCATTAGTCACTCCAAATGGCATGACTAAATACTCGTAGTGCCCATACCGAGTCCGAAACGCAGTCTTTGGGATATCTTCCTTCTTAACTCGGATTTGATGATACCCCGATCGCAAATCTATCTTCGAAAATACCGTTGCTCCCCTCAATTGGTCAATCAAATCATCTATCCTTGGTAGCGGATATTTGTTCTTGATAGTGACCTTGTTTAACTGCCGGTAGTCTACACACATCCTCATACTTCCATCCTTCTTTTTAACCAACAAGACCGGTGCTCCCCATGGTGATGCACTTGGACGAACAAATTGTTTGCTCAAAAGATCCTGCACTTGTGCCTTCACCTCTGCTAGTTCCACCGGAGACATTCTATAAGGCGCAATCGACACTGGATTCGCCCCAGGCACCAAGTCAATAATGAATTCCACTTCTCTCTCAGGTGGCAATTCACAAATATCATCAGGAAAAACTTCCGGAAATTCCGACACCACCGGTATACTATTAACTTCAGCGTCCTCTTCCACATACATAGAGAACAACACCATGTAAGTTCGAACATCTTCCGTTTCTTCGTTGGCCGCATCCTCTTTCAATGGTTCACGTGGAACTACATCTCCACCAAACACTAGCATCTTCTCCTTACAGTCTAGAAAGATATGGTTAGTAGATAACCAATCCATCCCCAAGATCACATCTAGATGAGCTAAAGGTAGGCAAATCAAGTCCGCCATAAAAGATCGACCCTCAACAATTATGGGACACTTCAAACACACCCGAGAGGTGGTTACAGGCTTGCTCGTCGGAGTAGACACCACCATATCATATGGTAACTCCGTCGCACATAACCCCAACCTCTCCACACATGCATGAGATATGAAAGAATGCGTGGCACCTGAATCATAAAGTACATCTAGTAGTTTATCAGCAATCAAACACTTACCCCGTATCAAATCGTCGGAGGCAGCTGCTTCTGATCCACTCATAGCAAATACCCGAGAGGGTACTTTTGGTCTTCCACCACTAATGTTGTTGTTGCTAACATTACCGCTCCTTGTGGAATTAGTGGGTCCACGATTGACGGTGTTGGAATTGGCAGTTACCGTCGGTCTCCCGGTCACCCTACATTCTCGAGCATAATGGCCCACCTTGCCACACACATAACAACGATTCTCCTGTGTCTGCTGGAGCTGTGGGCAATTTCTCTTAATATGCGGTCCTCCACACTGAAAGCATTGTACCCCAGTTCCCCTTGACTGGCTCATGTTGGAGGCAGCCATAGGTTGCTTCCCCTTGTTGCTAGCATACGGCTTCATCCTCCTATTACCATTCCCCCTAAAAGGATGGTTTCTCTGAGGTCCTCCAACACTTCTAGCTTGCCTCTCCTTCATCTTGTCCTCAAAAATCCTGCACTTTGTCACCAACTGATTAAAATCCGTAATCTGCATATAACTAACCGCCTGTTGGATCTCCAACCGAAGCCCATTCTCAAACTGAGCACATAGATCTTCCTCATTCCGAGCATCTTGGTATTGAGGCCAATACTGCAGAAGCTCATTAAACTTAGCCGTGTACTCCCCAACAGACATGTTTCCTTGCTTCAAATCCAGAAATTCCCTCGCCTTCCGCTTCCTGAGATCTCGTGGGAAGTAATTCTCCAGGAATTTGTCCTTGAAAGCATTCCAAGGAATCATGCCTCCAGGTGCAACAAACGAAGGCTTCACGAACTTCCACCAATTTTCAGCCTCCCCTTGGAGCATAAATGTCGCATAAAGAACCTTATGCTCCTCAAGGCAACCCATCGCCTCGAAAATCTTTTCCGTCTCAG